>NW_024740094.1:1698960-1731460 GCF_018991925.1 Homarus americanus
TGGTTGTGACGGCACCGAGCGTGAGCTTTTTCAAGACCAAACATGACCAACATTGGAGCAGGTTCAGATACATTTAGGAGACAGTTCATGCCCAATACTTGCCAACAGAGCGTAAAAGAGCCGTGACCAACCGTCCAAGCGGCTAACGAGCCGATTAGTGAAGAGGATAAAAAAAAATATAAAAAATTCGACTGCGACGGGCAAAGTTTGCACCTTTTTTTTTAAATTTGCGAGTTCCCGGAAAAGGCAAAAAAAAAAAAATAAATAAATCTTCAAAAATGTTCTTCAAAAAATGACAAAATTATCTCACTCGTCTCACACACTGAAGTTCCTGGGTTATGATCACTGTGCATCCATTATTTCTAATATGATTGATAGACCAGCACTGTGTTTTGGGAAGTTCTCTCCACAGATAATTTTCAAATAACTTTCCACCTTCGTAATTACGGATGACCATTACGGCACACTGGAGTAGCTGTAGTAAGCGTCAGTCCCCAGGATGGTGAAAAAGCAGACTGATTTTCTCTTCCTGACCCAGCCAATCAAAACACTAGACGGAGTGACGTCACAACTTCACGCTGTCAACACCGACAAACTACCTAACAACCTTACACTCTAACAGGATAAGTTACCCTATTCAATCACCCTCAACCATACGCTGAGTTACACTATGTTTGGTGTAAGTGATTCTTCTTTCCTACAGTTACCTTCACCGTCTGGTCACACACACACTTATTGCCGCTCATCACTGCAGGATCACACCTTGTTAAACCAGCTTCTCCAGCCCCCTCGAGTGAGTCTTTGTGACACGTGAACAAACTATTGAAACAATAAATATAATAACAGTATATTTTACCATTTGTTTTACGTTTTCTTGTGAAGAAAACGTAAATATCCTCATTTGGTCATACTGTACTAAACATACGAATATATCACCCGAGTTAGTTTGAACAGTCACTCATAAACGACCCCCACCCCTGCACGGGCGAAGTTCTTGTTGTGAAACTGTGGGTAGTTCAGATCTGGCTGACGTAGGGGTGAGAATTGAATGAAGGGGGTGAGGTGGTGTTGAGAGGGGGTGAGGTAGTGTTGAGAGGTGAGGGTGGTGTTCAGAATTGGGGGTGGTGTTGAGGGTGGGGGAGTGGTGTTGAGGGTGAGGTGGTGTTGAGGTGAGGGTGGTGTTGAGGTGAGGTGGTGTTGAGGTAGGGTGGTGTTGAGCCCAGGGTTGAGGTGGTGTTAGGCAGGTTGAGGTGGTGTTGAGCAGGGGTGAGGTGGTGAGGTAGAGAAGGTGGATGCCTTGATTCATGTCTTCTTTGTACACAAATAATACCCAAGTGATATAAAAGCATAATTATCTTGCCTCTACGCATTACTATTCTAAGATCAACACTATCACCAACCCTCCCACTACCACCTGTCACTTACCAACACACCACTCCCCACCAACATTTACCAACACCACCACTCCACCACCAACTCTTAATTCACCAACACCACTCCCCTGCTTACCAACAGCATTCCTGTACCCTCCCCCACCACCACATTCAACACTCACCACCACAATCAACACCCACTACACCACCAAGTGTTGTTACTTTTACTTTCAGTACTTGATTACTTTGTGAATGGTATTTTTTTTTTACTATTTAAGTACAGTACATTGAACTTTGGATACTTTTACTTCTACCTGAGTAACATTTTGCCAAAGTAACAAAACTTTTACTAAAGTAACAAAATGCAGTACCTTTTACAACTCAGCTGGTCTGTATAGTATAGGGAGGGATGGACACAGCAAAGTTGAGGGTTAGGAATTCCGAGGCCGCCAGTCTGTATGGCTTATAAGTGGTGAAGAGTGTCCGTCCGTCCAGCCAGGCAGATGAGGTTGTGTTGGGAGGGGAAGGGGTAGGCACGTGGTGTATGAACTGTGTGTATGAATACATTATACCTCTCACTCTTGTTTGACTGAGCAGGGAAGGGGGGGAAGGGTCGGGTTAATCTGTTAAGGGAGGGAGGGGGATAGGAGGGTAGATGTCTTGCCCTCCCTCTTTCCCTACTCCTGTCTTCCCCATTACTCCCATACCAGGTGCTTGGTCATCCTCCCCCCATCTTCCCTTCCTCCATTATACTGAAGTAGAGTCGTCTTTATGTGTGTTTGTGTGTGTTGTGTGGGTTAGTGTGTGTGTGTGTTGTGTGTGGGTTAGTGTGTGTGTGTGTTGTGTGTGGGTTAGTGTGTGTGTGTGTGTTGTATGGGTTAGTGTATGTGTGTGTATGTGTGTGTGTGTGTGTGTTATGTGTGTGTGTGTTGTGTGTGTGTGGGTTAGTGTGTGGGTTAGTGTGTATGTGTGTATAGGTTGGTGTATGTATATTGTGTATGTGGGTGTGTGTGTGTTATGTTTGAGTTGGTGTGTGTATGTTGTGTTTGAGTTGGTGTGTGTATGTTGTGTTTGAGTTGGTGTGTGTATGTTGTGTTTGAGTTGGTGTGTGTATGTTGTGTTTGAGTTGGTGTGTGTATGTTGTTTGAGTTGGTGTGTGTATGTTGTGTTTGAGTTGGTGTGTGTATGTTGTGTTTGAGTTGGTGTGTGTATGTTGTATATGGGTTGGTGTGTGCATGATTGTTTCACTGTAAAGTACTTTATGTACAATCAAAGACAAAAGTCGTGTCGCGGTTTTGTCCGAAGATTAAATATAACTCGTGAAACATTATGAGAGCCCCCCTACCACATGGCAGAGCGCACCAAAAGCTTAGCCCTTCGGCATATGTTTTCACCCAAATTTAACGACACGACTTTTGTCTTTCATTGTACAAGTGCTTTGGGTATAAATCTTTTAGGTACAGGGGTTTTACTTACAAGTGCTTCAGGTACTAGTGCTTCATGCCCAAGTGCTTCAGGTAATAGTGCTTCAGGCCCAAGTGCTTCAGGTCCAAGTGCTTCTGGCCCAAGTGCTTCACACCCATGTGCTTCGGACCCAAGTGCTTCTGTGTTGTCTTACCTGTAGGGAGGAACTTTTTAACAACAGAAAGTTTTACACATTACTCCACCTGTATACACAAACACGTCTGTAATTTACCTGTCATTATTTTACTAATTACTGCAATCATTATTTTCAATACTATATTAAAGTACTATCAGTTATTATTGGTCCTGTGAATTATTTATATTAGCTATCAGTATTGTGATTAATAATTATTAAACCAATATTATATAATAAACTATAATATCAAACAAAAACAACGCACGCTTTACAGATGAGAAATTTATAACAATAAGTAAAATAACACAGTACTGGACCGTATATTGTGGTAGGCCTAACCCGCCTAGTGTTCTCCCTGGCGACGTTAACTTACCAATATGTTTCCCATACACCTCCCTCCCTCTTCCTTAACCTTCACACCTTCAACACCAACTATCTGCAGGTGGCACGGGACCCTCTTTTATTGTGTCTGGAATTGAGAGTTGACAGTGTGATAGCGTCGCCCGGGAGCTCCATCAGATCATCCAGGGATTGACGGGGATAAGCCACTGTAATTGACTCGTCCGGAACCCTGGTTTGGCTGTAGCTTCGTGTTGTGTAATAACCTGTGGAGAACAAGGTTGTTAGAATAGGCTTTATACTGATATGGTTGTCTTTTAGTAACCTTGGATCTGAGCTTTTATAATGAATAGGCAAATAGATTAACCATAGAAACAAAAACAAACTAATCCATCGGATACCTAAACACTTTAACGAATACACGTATCAAATCATTCATGTGTAATAATATTAATGAAAAATTTATTATCAAGGCTACTCACACATACGTATCTATTCGAGAGACGAAAATGTAGCCTTAAATGTATTAAACTTAAACAGAAGCCGAAGTCGTGAGGGCGAGGATCGGGAGACTTTACAGCGTCTGGCAACAAAGTCGTGGATTATCAGGTTCATCAACAGTGGCTCAGCTCGCCCGCCTTCACTACTATTTATGTCACACGCTGTTTAACGTCACGCCCTCCCCTCTCCCTTCATTTTATCCCTCGTTATTTAATTAATAATACTGCCTCTCTGACAATTTTACGTCATTCATGATCTATAAATATACCAACTTAAAGAGACACTCTTCCCTCAATTCTCTATCTCCTATTAAATCGCTGTCTTAGTAATTATCAGCACATTTCGCTATCACGACCTTACCAATAACCTTTCTTCAACATGTATTATATGTAACCTATTTGTTTTCTACCTGTGTACATCTTTTTATATTTTTACAGGGATTAGCCCACCCGGGTACTGGTCAGACCCGTATCAGGGCCTGGGGGACGCAAAAAAATAAAAATAAATAAATAAATAAATTTAACCCAAAATAATTACTGAAATGGAAAACAAAAGCAAATCAAGAGTGAGAGACGATATATATATATATATATATATATATATATATATATATATATATATATATATATATATATATATATATATATATATATATATATATATGAATCCTATTAAAAACGTGGATAAGATAAATCTTGACAAATCACACAGGAAAAGAAACAACCGAGTACCTTGAAAGCAAATCTTTATTAAAGACATCTTCGGTGCACTCACAGAAGATGTAAATAAAACAAATATATATATATATATATATATATATATATATATATATATATATATATATATATATATATTGTGTTGTCAAAGTAAGAGAAACAATTGAGACCTTGCAACTGTGTTTACGTAAATGAGGCAAAAAGTCAGATCAGCAACATGGGATTTGGTAAAAAAAAATTTAATGTCATATGGCACCAGGATAATACCTGTTTATATCATTGCCTACCTGCTACGACACGCTCTAATTCATGCTCTCCGAGTAGCCAGTAATTAAGAGGAAGAAGATATATAAAGAAACGAGAGTAAATGGAGGAACGATTTCTCGACAGGTGAGTCAATAAAGGCTGTCTTAATCATCTTGTCCTTCCCATACACCCTCCTGCACACGGATATGAATTCACGTATTGTTTTGGGTCCCGGGTCATTGTGCTGGGGACTCCTGGGTCACACCTCACTAACACCACTTCTCACCTACTTACCAGGGTATAAAAACATTGACATCTCCTCTTACGGGTAACAATATCTCACGCTCTACTGAACAAAATAATCTTTAAAGAACCAGTCCGGACTTTAGGTATAAATAATAAAAAAGTAACTATACAGCTTAATTGTGTAGATATGTGCAGAAAAAGGTGATATTTGTTTGTTAAATATAAAATTAAAATTTTTCTAAAACTTTTCTAAAGGAAAACATTAAAATGTAATGCGCTGGAAAATCAATTAAGTACGATAAATACAGTACATTAAAACTTTATAAAACAAACAAACAGAAAACGTTTGGAGACGGAGAGAAAGAAACTTTAGATTGAAACATAATAAGAGTGTCAACCGCAGGTAGTTGTGAACACGGCGCACAGATGGCGGCAGCTGAGCCTCCCTTTCCCCCGGCCCACCAGACTTCACAATTACCCTTAAATCTTTTGTTTACGGGGAGTCAAGTCTTTTATAAACTCTCGACGGGAAGTGTGAGGTGTGTGAGAGAAAGATAAAAAAATCACGGTCTTACTCGCTTGACAAAAACACGAAATCGAATATATATAGAACTTTGTATCAACGTTCCGTATGACCAGAACACGTTTTAAAACTCAATGCCTGAACTCAGATAAATATTAACAACTCTTCACCACAAAACACGGCAAAACCAACAAAACAAACGTAAAATAAATACATAAATTACGATTATCTACTTTGTATATAATGATGGCAAAATCTATTTATAAAAAAACTCCGTGTGAATCAGATATTGAATAACGTATAAACAGTCACCGCGAGAGGTGGTTGACTCCCTCTTACGACACATAAGCCCCCTCCCGCCTCTGGTTCACGGGTCAATCCTCTCTGACATATTTCCTAAAAAATGCCCAAAATTTCAGTGTTGATGTTTGGGGGGCGCCGATGGTGGGCGGGGCCATGTCAATCCCTGCCAAAGTGTTCTGAGCCTCATCTGGCTATGACTTGGGCTTCATTATTCATTTACTTTCTCCTGTGTTATTTATTATAATACAATCCTTTATTATATATTTCATTCAGTCTTATAAAAATAATGTTTCGCATTAGGAAATTAAGTACAAATGACAGATAAAGTGAAATTCTGAGATAATTTATCCCTTTGATAATAATTGAAACGAACAATTGCCAAAATTTCCAAAGTTATTGACGCTCTATGCTACAATCAAAACCAGTCAACAACTACCAATAATTCCTACATTTCAGTCGTTCTCTTAACTGTAATAACGTCTCAATATTCACCTCATTACAGATGCACATAGAAAAAACATTACGGATTCATATGAGCGAAGAGGAGAGCAGTACTCGAGCCCCGCCACCACAACAACTCGCTCGCCCTCCTCCAAACACTCGGCCGGGAACGAACCTTTATAAAACACACACACAATCTTGGCGGCCACGACCTCCAGCGGCCCTTGGTTATACTCTTTTGTTAAATATGTGTGAAAATCAAACAATATTACCATGAAAATGTTCCCAGTCTCTTTACTGCTTCCTAAAACCTAAGTGTCAACAGTTTAACGTCGGGGACACTGTGTTATATTGAGTGAGATGGTGGAGGGGTGTGTAGGGTAGTAGACGGCTAGTGTAGGGTAGTAGACGGCTAGTGGAGGGTAGTAGACGGCTAGTGGAGGGTAGTGGTAGTGTGTGGAGGTTGTGTGGAGGGTCTGTGAAGGGTGTGGAAGGGTAATAGAGGGCTGTGGGGCTGCCACCATTACTTCCAACAGTTGTAGACTCGCATCTTCTTCCACACCACATACCACCTACCATTACACACTCTCCACCCTACCACCATTACCACACCGGAAAGTGACAGCGCTCATCCACACCTCAACGACCTTACTACCACCACCATCACACTACAATCACCACACCATCACCACACCATCACACCCATCATTCTACCACCACCACATCACACTACCACCACCATCGCACCACAACTACCACAACCACACAGTTCCTGACGGCTCCTACCACACAGGTCATTACTCCGGTGGTGGTATCAGGTGTGGTAGTGGAAGTAGTGGTGGTGATAGTAGTGGTAGTGGTGGTAGTAGTGGTGGTAGTAGTAGTAGTAGTAGTATCCGGCTGCACTATCACCAACAGGTTATCCAGATGAATTAACCCATTCTCCACCGACGGCCGGCTGAGTCTATAGTCTGGCGGATAATAGCTCGACCGTCCTACCCCCCTCTCCTCCCCTCCCCTCCCTCTAAGACAACCCAGACACAGTTGTTATCTTAGGATATCAGAGACCTTAATGCTTGGATAACACTATAAGATAACGCCTGGCTTGGATATCTCTGTCTCTATTGGTTATCCAGGCCAGAGAAGGACTGAACCCTGGATAATGCCCGAGTGACGTAATAGTGGGTTGTATCAAGAGTGGATAATGTTCGTCTTAAACACCTAGCCACTGATTGGATAAAGCCTCATTCGGATATCCAAGGCGTGGATAACTCTAGACTTGGATGTTTAGTGGATAATACAAGGGGTGAGGGAGGTGAAGGAAAGGCTGGGGGTGAGGGTGAGTGGGGGTTAGGAGAGATGGAGGTAAGGAGAGGGTGAGGAGTGGAGGTGGGGAGAGGGGTGAGGTGGAGTGGGGGAGAGGGGTGAGGAGTGGGGGTGAGTGGGGGAGTGAGGGCGTGTTATCAGGGAATATCTGGAGGCAGGAAATTGTTACGACATGGTGAGTGATGGGGTGACGGGGAGGTGAGGGAGGACAGGTGAGGGGGAGGACAGGTGAGGGGGGGACAGGTGGGGGGAGGACAGGTGAGGGGGAGGACGGTGAGGGGGAGGGACAGGTGAGGGGGAGGACAGGGTGAAGCAAAAGACTAAAAATAGGATGTTAGCTAAAAGAAGGAAGGGAGGAGAGAAGATGGACTCGACTGATGGGAAGGGAAGGGAAGGAGGGAACGGGGAGAGAATGGACTGGAGGGGATGAAGGGGAGTGTTGGGAGGGGAGGGAGGTAAGGGTTAAACGAGGAGGGTGGGGAGGAGGTGGGGGAGGTGGGGAGGTGGGGAGGTGGGGGTGGGGGAGGTGGGGGGAGGTGGGGGGGAGGTGGGGGGAGGAGGGGGGGGAGGGGGGGGGGGAGGGGGGGGAGGAGGTGGGGAGGGAGGGTGGGGGGAGAGGGAGGGGAAGGAGAAGGGGGACAGGAGGAGGAGGAAGGAGGTAGACGAAAATAAATAATTTTCACCAATCTTCCTGTACATTTTTTATCTGTAATTATACATCCGCTACGTGTCCGTCTGTAGGTGCAGGGTGGTGTACAGTACCAGGGTGGTGTACAGTACCCAGGGTGGTGTACAGTACCAGGGGTGGTGTACAGTACCCAGGGTGGTGTACAGTACCCAGGGTGGTGTACAGTGCCAGGTGGTGTACAGTACCCAGGGGTGGTGTACAGTACCCAGGGTGGTGTACAGTACCCAGGGGTGGTGTACAGTACCCAGGGGTGGTGTACAGTACCAGGGGTGGTGTACAGGGTCTAGGGGTGGTGTACAGTACCCAGGGTGGTGTGCAGTACCCAGGGTGGTGTACAGTACCCAGGGGTGGTGTACAGTACCCAGGGTGGTGTACAGTACCCAGGGGTGGTGTACAGTACAGGGTGGTGTACAGTACCCAGGGGTGGTTAGTGCCCAGGGGTGGTGTACAGTACCCAGGGTGGTGTACAGTACCCAGGGGTGGTGTGCAGTACCCAGGGGTGGTGTGCAGTGCAGGGTGGTGTACAGTGACCCAGGGGTGGTGTACAGTACCCAGGAGTGGTGTACAGTACCCAGGAGTGATGTACAGTAGGGGTGATGTACAGTACCCAGGGGTGGTGTACAGTACCCAGGAGTGGTGTACAGTACCCAGGGGTGGTGTACAGTACCCAGGGTGGTGTACAGTACCCAGGGGTGGTGTACAGTACCCAGGGGTGGTGTACAGTACCCAGGGTGGTGTACAGTACCCGGGGTGGTGTACAGTACCCAGGGGTGGTGTACAGTACCCAGGGTGGTGTACAAAACCCAGGAGTGTACAGTACCCATGGTGATGTACAGTACAGGGGTGGTGTACAGTACTCAGGAGTGATGTACAGTACCCAGGGTGATGTACAGTACCCAGGAGTGATGTACAGTACCCAGGTGGTGTACAGTACCCAGGAGTGGTGTACAGTACCCAGGAGTGGTGTACAGTACCCAGGAATACACTGACGTACGATTTGGTTCTAAAGTCAAGCGAGAGACTAAAGTAAACAGAAGACGGTCGGGTCAAGCGAGGATCTAGTTGGGTCGATAACTTTGTTTAGTGGTAAATAAACAAAGGACTACTGAGTCAAGTGAGATGACGTAGTGTCAAACAAAGAACACATGAGTAAACAGTCAAGCGAGATTCTGTACCAGCGAGGACTGTGTAGAGAGTCAAACGAAAGTCTATATTGATGAGGATAAAGCACAGAGTCAAGCGAGAACCTAAAAGTGAGGCGAGAATCTATATTAATTAAAGATAGATTAACACAGGGAATAGAAAGACCTGACACTATTAGTCTTAGTGTTATTATGTGCTCCACACCTGTTATTACTTCATTACATAAGACTAACGACAGGTAACACGCGAGTGCTTCACCCCTCGTGCACACACACACACACACCAACAGGTACTAGCAGGATCACCAATAACAACAGCAGGTACAGCAGGTTCGCCTTTTATACACACGACAAATACAGCAGGCGGGCGGGAGCAGGGGAGGATGCCTGTGGTCGTCTGGCAGGGGTCAGGTGTCTCTCAGCCTCCACTCTTCATTACTGTCTCAATATCATATTTTATCATTGTTCTCGACGCTCTGTGACCTCCTCCCCCCTCCCTGCCTGCCTTCCCCGTTCCTTCCTTCCCTCCCTGCCTGCCTCATTAAATTACTGCCTCCTTCTTCTTCCCTTTCTCTCTCATGGTCATTATTTGTTTATCTTATCACTCTCTCGTTTACTTTCTAATTCTCCTCTTCCTGTTTACCTGCTAGCCACCCACTGTTTACCTATCTACCGCTGTTTACCTATCTACCTGCTAGCCACCCACTGTTTACCTATCTACCTGTTGGCCGCCCACTGGCCACCTGGGAACCACACACAGCAGGTCTTCTCACCTGCCAGTATTAATTAACGCGGTGATCTGGAAACCTAAGAATCATATCAATAACCGCCAGACGACTTCCTCCTCCTCCTCCCCCTCTTCTTCCTCCTCCTCCCCTCTTCTTCCTCTCCTCCCCCTCTTCTTCCCTCTTCCTCACAGACCTCACCCCTCACCTCCCCTTCCTCCCCACCAAATTTAAAGAGCGAAGGCCACACGAAAGGTAACAAGTCAAGCGAAAGTCTAAAGTAAGGTTAGGTTAGGTTCTTATCTAAGCTGACACACACAAAGAACACGACCAATGTGATACAATTTCTACCTCACATTATACCACAGCAGTTGTACCATAAAGTATAACATGCCTTCATATTATCTCTGTCTGTCTGTCCGCCTAGTGGGTCTGCCCGCCTGTCTGTCTGTTCAGTGGGATAAGTTCACACCATCAGGACGCCACTTGGCCACCTGTCACCATCATGAAACACACACACATGTTGTTACACCTGAGGCCATGCTTATTACTGTGTGTGTGTGTGTGTGGTGTAGTGGGTATAGGTGTAGTGGGTGTGGTGGGTTGGGGTGGTGGGGGGGTGTGGGTGTAGTGGGTGTGGGTGTAGTGGGTGTGGGTGTAGTGGTGTGGTGTGGTGGGTGTGGGTGTGGGGTGTGGGTGTGTGGTGTGGGTGGGGGTGGTGGTGTGTGGTGGTGGTGTGGTGGGTGTGGGTGTGTGGGTGTGGGTGTGGGTGTGGGTGTGGTGGGTGTGGGTGTGGTGGGTGTGGGTGTGGTGGGTGTGGGTGTGGGTGTGGTGGGTGTGGGTGTAGTGGGTGTGGGTGTGGTGGGTGTGGGTGTGGTGGGTGTGGGTGTGGTGGGTGTGGGTGTGAGTGGGTGTGTGGGTGTGAGTGGGTGTGGGTGTAGTGGGTATCAGCTGGCGGTGACACACTATACCACACCTGACAGGTTTGGTGGGATGGTGGACCCGAGATGTTCATAGATACCTGATGCTGTTCCTAGTACACCTGGGGTACACCTTGTACACCCCAGTACACATTGTATAAAATAATACACCTGGAGTACACCTTGTACACTCTTGTACACCTGTGGTATATTTTGTACAGCCCAAAGTGATATTGCTTAAACCATTGTCCTCTACTGTAACATCTCAGCCTCCCCTACCAACACCCCCAGCCTCTACCAACACACACCCCCAGCCTCCCCCTACCAACACACACCCCAGCCTCCCCTACCAACATACACACCCCAGCCTCCCCTACCCATACACCCCAGCCTCCCCTACCAACACACACAGCCTCCACCCTACCAACACACACACCCCAGCCTCCCACCCTACCCTTTTACACACCCCAGCCTCCCCCTACCAACACACACCCCAGCCTCCCCTCCCAACACACACACCCAGCCTCCCCCTACCAACACACCCCAGCCTCCCCTACCAACACACACCCCCAGCCTCCCCTACCAGCACACACACACACACCAGCCTCCCCACCCACCCCCCAGCCTCCACTTACCAACACACCCCCAGCCTCCCCTACCAACACACACACACCAGCCTCCCCCTACTCCCACACACACACCCCAGCCTCCCCCCTCCAACACACACACACCAGCCTCCCCCTACCAACACACCCCACCCCCAGCCTCCCCCCCCTACCAACACACCCCCAGCCTCCCCCTACCTTGCCCCCACACACCCCCAGCCTCCCCTACCAACACACACCCCCAGCCTCCCCTAAACCTAACCCCACAGCCTCCCCTACAAACACACACACACCCCAGCCTCCCCACCAGCACACACACCCCAGCCTCCCCTACCACACACACCCCCCAGCCTCCCCTACCAACACACACACCCAGCCTCCCCTACCAACACACACACCAGCCTCCCCCCCACCACACCCCAGCCTCCCCCTACCAACACACACCCCAGCCTCCCCTACCAGCACACCCCAGCCTCCCCTACCAACACACACCCCCCAGCCTCCCCTGCAACACACACCCCCAGCCTCCCCTACCAACACACACCCCCCAGCCTCCCCCTGCCCCACCCCCCAGCCTCCCCCCACACACCCCCAGCCTCCCCCCCACACACCCCAGCCTCCCCCTACCACACACACCCCAGCCTCCCCTCACAACACACCCCAGCCTCCCCCTCCAACACACCCCCAGCCTCCCCCACCAACACACACCCCAGCCTCCCCCTACCACACCCCAGCCTCCCCCTGCAACACACAGCCTCCCCTACCAACACACCCCCCAGCCTCCCCCCCTACCCCACACACCCCAGCCTCCCCTACCAACACACACCCCAGCCTCCCCCAACCCACACACACCCCAGCCTCCCCTACCAACACACACACCCCAGCCTCCCCCTACCAACACACACACCCCAGCCTCCCCCTACCAACACACACACCAGCCTCCCCTACCAACACACACCCCAGCCTACCCCTACCCTTTCCCCAGCCTCCCCTACCAACACACACACCCCAGCCTCCCCTACCAACACACCCCCAGCCTCCCCCTCTGCACACACCCCCAGCCTCCCCCCTACCAACACACACACCTCAGCCTCCCCCTCACACACCCCAGCCTCCCCCTACCCAACACACCTCAGCCTCCCCCCCAACACACACCCCAGCCTCCCCCTCAGCACCACACCCCAGCCTCCCCTACCAACACCCCCAGCCTCCCCCTACCAACACACACACCTCCAGCCTCCCCTACCAACACACACCCCAGCCTCCCCTACCAACACACACACCTCAGCCTCCCCCTACCAACACACCACCAGCCCCCTACCAGCACACACACCCCAGCCTCCCCAACACACACCCCAGCCTCCCCTACCAGCCTCCCCTACCAACACACACACACCCAGCCTCCCCACCCCAACACACACACCAGCCTCCCCTACCAACACACACCAGCCTCCCCCTACCAACACACCCCCAGCCAACCCCCTACCAACACACACATGCCTCTGTATATGTGTGTGCCTGTGTGTGTGTGTGTGTGAACGAAGGGTGGCGACAAGTGGGTTGAAGAGAAATGGTCGCAACATTATGACTCGAGGGTGAACGTGAAGGGGATCACCGAATGACATTTTCAATACAGCCAGAAAATTGATCCGTAGGTGAGTTACCGTCTGGTGAGGGCCATCAGTGAGTGACTGCACCTCTAGGCGAGTGACGGCACCTCAGAAACATCCCTTATCACCTACATCTGCCCCTCGTAACTGAAATAAGTATATATAATAATTGGTAGTGTCTATATATAGTTGAGTGTCCATCTTATCACCAGGATATATGAGGGAGCTGTATATGGCAACACCCCCCCCCCTGGCATGTTGGCATTTGAGAGAAAAAACTGCAGAGTCGCTGCCCAGATTTTGCCAAGTTGCCAATCTGTTGTCAAAGAGAATACCACAATTATCTATGCTTTTAGTACCTCATTTATGAGTTTTATGAGGCTACTGGAATGACAATGAGCGGTAGGTTACTAACGTTGCGTAATGAGAAACAGCAGATTGTTGGAATGGAGATTTAAAGGGAAATAAAAGAGGATTTTTATCAATAAGTGGCAACGGTGATGCGGCACCTTGGAGGTTCTCTCGGGAGAGGGGATGGGAGCCACGCTGGCCACTGATTGGCTAACCGCAGGGCCGCGCGTCAGGTCACACCGCGGGGACACCCGACGTCCCCATTGGTTTCAAATCCCGACTCCGCCCTCGCTCCGCCCCTTGATCCGCCCAGTTCCAGCAATGGCGGGGGAGAACGTGAGAGTCACCAGTATCCCCCACAACGTTATCTGGTGAGCATCACTATCCCCGTCCCAACTGGGTGTCGTCCGCCAAGTGGTGTGGCCTGAGTGTGTCGTTTACCCGAGTCCTGTGTCGTCTCAGGTCGTGTCGCGTGACTTAGAAACTGCTTTTTAGTGAGTTGAGACGACCAGTATGACTTCCCTGAACGAGCAGATGACGGTGTCGACGACGATGCTGCCCCACTACGAGTCGCCGCTGCCATCACTCTACGAGCCACAGCATCAGCCGCCTAAGCCAAGACTTATGTTCAAGATGCCTCGAGTGGTGCCTGACCAGAAGGCCAAGTTTGACGCTGATGAACTGTTCCGCCGCTTGGCCAGGGAGACAGAGGTGAGTCTACCAGAGTACAGTGAGTCTACCAGAGTATACTGAGGTACAGGGGTATACTGAGGTACCAGGGTATACTGAGGTACCAGGGTATACTGTCTACCAGGGTATACTGAGGTACCAGGGTATACTGGGTCTACCAGGGTATACTGAGGTGCCAGGGTATACTGAGGTGGGGTATACTGTCTAGGGTATACTGAGGTACCAGGGTATACTGGTACCAGGGTATACTGTCTACCAGGGTATGCTGAGTGCCAGGGTATACTGTCTACCAGAGTATACTGAGGGTACCAGGGTTTACTGTCTACAGAGTACAATGAGTCTACCAGGTATACAGAGTACCAGGGTATACTGTCTACCAGGGTATACTGAGGTGTCTGCAGGGTATACTGAGTCTACCAGAGTATACTGAGGTACCAGGGTATACTGTCTACCAGGTACAGTGGAGTCAACCAGAGTATACTGAGGTACCAGGGTATACTGTCTACCAGAGTATACTGAGGTACCAGGGTATACTGTCTACAGAGTACAGTGAGTCTACCAGAGTATACTGAGGTGCAGGGTATACTGTCTACCAGGGTACAGTGAGTCTACCAGAGTATACTGAGGTGCCAGGTATCTGTCTACCAGAGTACAGTGAGGTCTACCAGGTATACTGAGGTACCAGGGTATACTAGGTCTGGGGTATACTGTCTGCAGGGTATACTGAGTGTCTACCAGGGTATACTGAGTCTACCAGAGTATACTGAGGTACCAGGGTATACTGTCTACCAGGGTATACTGAGGTGCCAGGGTATACCAGAGTCTACCAGGGTATACTGGGTCTACCAGAGTACAGTGAGGTCTACCAGAGTATACTGGTGCCAGGGTATACTGAGTTCCAGGGTATACTGTCTACAGGGTATACTGAGTCTACCAGAGTACAGTGAGTCTACCAGAGTATACTGAGGTACCGGTATACTGTCTACCAGGGTATACTGAGGTACCAGGGGTATACTGAGTACCAGGGTATACTGGGTCTACCAGGTATGCTGAGGTACCAGGGTATACTGTCTGGGGTATACCGAGTGTCTGCAAGGTTATACTGAGTGTCTACCAGGGTATACTGAGTGTTTACCAGGGTATACTGAGTGTCTACCAGGGTATACTGAGTGTCTACCAGGGTATACTGAGTGTCTACCAGTATACTGAGTGTCTACCAGAGTATACTGAGTCTACCAGGGTATACTGAGGTACCAGGGTATACTGGTGTCTACCAGGGTATACTGAGTGTCTACCAGGGTATACCGAGTCTACCAGGGTATACCAGTGTCTACCAGGGTATACTGAGTCTACCAGGGTATACCGAGTGTCTACCAGGGTATACTGAGTCTACCAGGGTATACTGAGTGTCTACCAGGGTATACTGAGTCTACCAGGGTATACCGGGTCTACCAGGGTATACTGAGTCTACAGGGTATACCGGGTCTGCCAGGGTATACCGGGTCTACCAGGGCATGCGAGTCTCCAGGGTATACTGAGTCTACCAGGGTATACTGAGTCTACCAGGGTATACTGAGTCTACCAGGGTATACTGAGTCTACCAGGGTATACCGAGTCTACCAGGGTATACTGGAGTCTACCAGGGTATACTGAGTCTACCAGGGTATACTGGGTCTACCAGGGTATACTGAGTCTACCAGGGTATACTGAGTCTACCAGAGTATACCGAGTCTACCAGGGTACAGGTCTACCAGGGTATACCAGGTCTACCAGGGTATACTGAGTCACCAGGGATGCACTGAGTCTACCAGGGTATACTGAGTCTACCAGGGTATACTGGAGTCTACCAGGGTATACTGAGTCTACCAGGGTATCACTGAGTCTACCAGGGTATACTAGGTCTGCAGAGTATACTGTGCGTCATTCAACACAAGTCGACTCTACTAAGCTCAATACCTCTACAAATCTGTTTACTCTCTCTCTCTCTCTCTCTCTCTCTCTCTCTCTCTCATGGTAACCTCTCTGAACAGGTGAGAGAGAGTGACTGTCTTAAACCTATCTATCTGTCTGTCTTCTGTCTGTTCTCCCCTAATCTAATTTTATATAACCTAATCTAATCTGACCTAACCTAATCTAACCTGACCTGACCTAACCTAACCTAACCCAACCAACTCAAATTAAAAAAAATATATATATATATATATAAAATCGTCCCAAATGGCATCAAAATTACAAATACTCGATCTCCATTAGATACGTTCACTTGAGCACGAGTTACGAGTGAACGTATGGGGGTCTTGTGTGAACGTTCAGACCAGAGTTACGTTCACTGTCGTTCACTAAGACTCTACTGTAATCTCTATCACCTGAACTAATTTATAAGTGAATTTTATATATTCATCGTTTATCTTATTGTTTGCTGATCAGGTACAGACAGACAGACAGACAGACAGACACACACAGACAGACAGACAGACAGACAGACAGACAGACACACACATACACATACAGACATATAACGTACAGACAGACAGACACACACACAAGCGTTGACTAAAATCCCACAAGCAAACTCCTTCCGACTTTAAATACAGATTTTGTTAATAACCACAAAGTCGACAAAAAACTCAACAAAAACAGCCATGGCAACTTAACCACAAGAGTTGCCATGTTATTATTTATTCCATTTATTTTTTGGTAAGAAATTCCCGGTTTTTTTTGTCTTAAGTAATTGTCGTTTTGGGGGTTAAATTGGGCAATACGGTAGTTTGGTTGTAGAGAGTGTTAGGTGAGGGATTATTGGTTTATTGTTATTATTATTGTTTTATACATTAAGAAGTAATTCATCACTGTTTATTTAGTTTCAATGGACAGATAGACAGACAGACAGACAGAGAGACAGACAGACAGACAGACTCTTCATTCAGTATCAAATTAATAACTAAGTGGCTGAAAACTAATAAATAACAGCAAATAAATAACGAATAAATAACGACTGAAGATAAAAATAACCTATCATTACATCGTCATACCAGTCAGGCTAAACCATCCTGCAACACTAGAAAAACACGGTCTTGCAACACTAGAAATACACGGTCTTGCAACACTCTTCACATATCAACATTGCAAGGAGCATTTTTACCTTTATATTTGTGTCTTTTTTTTAACGAGTATATCAGTAATTATCGCTATTGTACGAAGGCTTAACGAGGGCGAGAGATAGCGGGAAGACCTTGCAACAGAACGGGAAGACTTTGCAATATTTCAGTAATAATTAAAATAAAATAAATATAATAATAATGGCTATACAATCTCTCTATTATTATTATTATTATTTTATTTTACCTTAATGGATGCATGTGTACAGTGTATGTATGTATGTATGTGTGTGTGTGTGTGTGTGGAAGAGTCAGTTTAGTATCAAATTAATTCATTATAACGAGGTTAGTTTTGGTTATACAATCTTCGCTATAACCGGAAGTAGTGGTCAGTGATTAGACGTAATTGGAAAGTAGTGATAGTGACGAAAATTACTTGTAAAGTGAAGGAAAGTACCTGTAATAATATAAACGTGAGAAAGTACCAGTAGATGTAAGGAATTACAAATAATTTTCGAGACGTGAAAGAAAGTGACGGTATGTGTCGGGAAGTGTCGGGATACTTACGATACTACTTGTAATAAGGAAACAGTGTTATAAAATGGCAGGGAAAGTACCCCAAA
The DNA here is from genome assembly GCF_018991925.1 of Homarus americanus. Classification (NCBI taxonomy): domain Eukaryota; kingdom Metazoa; phylum Arthropoda; class Malacostraca; order Decapoda; family Nephropidae; genus Homarus; species Homarus americanus. The sequence goes on from NW_024740094.1 coordinate 1,717,027, forward strand.
TATTATATAAATCATCATCAAGTCGTAAAGAAAGTAGAACAAAAGTCGGGTACTGATGGAAAGTACACATAGGGATCTATCATTAGCGGACACTTTCCACTAGCACTTATAAGGAGTCTCTTATTAACGGACACCTTCCACTACCACATAAAAGGAACCTCTTATTAGCGGAAAACTTCCACTAGCCAATACATCACTGTCCGCTAATGTGGGGAACTATCAGAGGTAAAATCCGTTAATGAGAGGAGTTTCCCCGCAGACGGTCAGGTGAGCAATGATCCGCCCACACAACCTTGTACCTGTTCTGACCAAGAGAGAGAGAGATAGAGAGAGAGAGAGAGAGAGAGTGTGTGTACTTAAAATATAAATTAAATGATCTTATCGCCTATAATTTATTTCATAACTCCGAAGCTCAATATCTGGCGCTTAATAACTTATAGTGAGGCTCAGTAGAGAAGAAATAATACTGGATTTATTAGCTCATCTTGTTCATGTCCATCACGGCTGTTTACACTGTATAGTATGTATGAATTTACTGCATCATTATTCATTATTTTTTTTTTCAATTTACATTATTCGATTATTTTTCTCTATGACTCCAATAATCACACACACACACACACGTTCATTGGTCCATTACTTTCATTACGTCATCAAGTGTTAATATATGACGTCATAAGGACCACCTGTGCTTAGGGTGTGTCAGAGAGAGAGAGAGAGAGAGAGAGAGAGAGAGAGAGAGAGAGAGAGAGAGAGAGAGACCTTGAGGTAGACAGGTATAGGTAAAGTTCCCAGGGTGTGAAGGTGGTAGGGCACATTAGCAATTACACACCTGTCACACACACACACACCTGTCACACACACACATCCATCTTATTCCCCTGTATGCGTTGAAGGAAGGAAGGAAGGAAGGAAGGAACAGTAAGAAACGAGAGTGGTAAGGACTAGGGGGACGGAGAGAAGGAATGAAGGGAGGGAAGGAGACGGAAAGAAGGGAGGGCTGAGTAGATATGGAAGGGAGAGGAAGAGAAGGATGAAAGGGAGAGGAAGATATGGAAGGGAGGAGGTGGTAAGAGAGAGGAAGATATGGAAGGAAAGGGTGGAACGGAGAGGAAGAGAAGGGGGGGGGAAGGAGGGCTGGGAAGGTTCAGACACGCCGGAAGAGGTGAATGTAGACTCGACAAATGGTGTTTGTACGTGAGTGTGGCTGTGAACCTCTTTCCTCCTCCCTCGTAATCCTCAATCTTCTCATTTGTCTTCTTTCTTCCATCATCTTCCATCTTCGTCTTCCTTCTCTAGAGGTTTCGATCCCATTATATGGAGGTTTCAATCCCCTTATAAAAGAGGTTTCAATCTCATAAAAAAAAATGTTTCGATCCTCTTAAATACAGGTTTCAATCCCAATAATAGAGGTTTCGATCCCATAAAAAAAATGTTTCGATCCTCTTAAATACAGGTTTCGATCCCATTAATTGTCAATAACTCCAACGCTGCTCTGATCGCCTTTTTACCGCCAAATTTATAATCTCTTAATTGTCTCCTGGTTACCCCGGCACTTATAAAAGTATATATATTTATATATATCCTCTTGCACGAGTGATATACAAATTATACTCATTATACGATATAAATCCGTCGTCTAACTGTATATTATATTAATTATCAGAGATGAATCAAACTTCCTGTCACTCTCAGCGTTTATGGAGACTCCGGCGGCGTTCAGACCTACAAATCAAACCGAAAATAAAATTATTGGAACCTTCAATTATAGGCTGCCGATGGTACAGCTTTATGGCGGGTGATCATACCGTCTCACCTGTCTAACGTAATGTAGGGGGTCAGGTGTATAATATATAACACGGCTCTATAGTATTATATGAAACAGAGGGTAGGTAGGTAGGTAGTTAGACGCCAACACGTAATATACTAGATAATGATGGATGACGTGACGACAGCTTAAAAAGAGGAACTACGCTATTAACTAATTTATCTCGTATTTCTGGTCTTCTCTTATACATTCAAGGGTATTATTATATATCTTAGCACGCCAGAAGTCAATAATATCCAACGTTATAGCTATAATTTCTGGGTTTCAATAAAGTTTTTAAAAAGATTCAAAATATTAACCGGATTCGAAGACATGCAAGATGCTTCCCTCCCTCACGCTACACACATTGACACCCGCCTCGAGATTTTCCTTCTACATCCATATCATTCTAAAAAATATAATAATAATAAATGCAGAGCTAGAGATAGTTATTAACTCTAATGGCAGGCACTATTTTTACCGGTTTGTTAAAAGTTAATTGTGAGTTATGTGAGGTGTACTGTAATCCACCTCAATTTGCAGTGCTTCCGTTTCCCGTTTTTTCCCTCCCCGTTGTGTTTTACTGTTGGTTTTGCATGTTTTTTGGTGTTGACTTTTAACGCCATTATTCTGTTAACACCTTGTACTTAACACTTCACTCCCACTGGGTTTTTTGTTTACTTTTTTTTTTCTGTTATTAAACGAGTTGGTTTTTGCGCCGTTTATAAGTCATGTTTTACGTCAGTTGGTTTTATGCACAGTCATTATTGTTTACCGACGATGACGTAACGATACTTTTACCTGTCACATTATTGTTACTTTTTTGGGGTTAATATATTTTTTTTTACTTTGTGTGATAATTTTAATACTTTTCTGTTTTTTTTACTGATAATTTTAATATAGTTTTTTTATAATTGTATTTTATTATTTGTGAAGTTTTTAAATAACTAAAGAAAAACTCGACTTGTTAGTAAGTTCACTTTTAAACCAGACTAAAAATACCAGTAAATTTTATGATGAATAAAAGTGGGATGAATTATTGTGTAATTTTAAAAAACTCATGAATTTAAAACGATTGTTAATAGAATTTTCTTTTACGTGTTAAAATTTTCATGAATTTCAGACTATTATAAGGGGTGTGTGTGTGTGTGTAACAGGTGAACCCTCCCACAAGTATTATAAACAGGTGTAATCTCCCACAGGTGCGCTACACGGGGTACAGAGACCGGCCACTGGAAGAGAGAAGACAGAGGTTTCAGGCAGGTGTAAGAGAAGGACACACGGAGATGGTGAGTTACCTCTTTACCGTCTAGTAATGTAGCCAATCATCTGTCACGTCTGTTTCACCTCAGCCAATCATCTGTCACGTCTGTTTCACCTCAGCCAATCAGCTGTTTCACCTCAACCAATCATAACCCTAGTTGAGGTAGTGACGTAATCGGACACCATGAAGGTAATTGGTTGCCTCTAATCACCCCAGCTGTCAAATTTGACGACCGTGAAAGGTGGTTAAGGTAACGGGTAATTAAATCAAGACAGATAAAGCTGGGAACTAAGCTGGCAGCCCCCCCCCCCCAGCAAGCTGTAATTTGGCGGGAAAGGACAGCCACCTACGCTAGCCAGACATCAGCTTGCCACACATCAATTAACTCACAAACTTAACAAACAACAACAAACAATCTAAACGACACAATTGACGAAGATAATCACCTTGTTATCTTCAGAAGGTATAAAGTGGGTGTAGAGGGTGTAATTGATCTGTTAAGTGGTTGTTAATGATGTAAGTGTTAGGAGATGTGGCAGCAGTGTAGCGGGTGTGTTTACCTGAGGAAGACAACAGTCCGAGCCTTCATTACCAGAGTACCTGTGTTGGCAGCTGTCATCCTCCTCCTCCTCCTTCTGCCTCACCCCATCATTACTCCTCCTTGGGAAGCAGATGACCGGATTCTCCTCCTTTCCCTTTTACTTCTTGTCCTTCCCCTACCACCTCTCCTCTTCCTTCTCTTATTATTCTTCTTCTTCCTTCATCCATCACTATTCTTCGTCTTCTTCCACTCCTCCTCCTCCGTGTGAAGCGGAAGACCGGATCCTCCTCCTCCTCCTCCTCCTCCTCTTCCTCTGTGTAAAGCGGAAGACTGATCCCCCACCACTTACACTTGACGAATGGTGTCAGAACTTACGGAGAATTTCCCCAGATATTTTTTTTCTTCAAACCGAACACCGAGACGAAACTTTAAAAAAAAACACGAAAATATATAGAAAACGGAGGGAGGGAAGTGAGAAAGAAAATGGGTTGTGGGTGGGTGGTTACATTAAGATATCGTAAAATACAGACTTAATAGAAGACCTGTAACTTCCTGTTCTCTGACCCGTATATACCTGTACCTAAGGCTCCCTCCTCTCTCACACATGATATACACATTAATACACATAATTAGTGATATTATTTCGGATATATTAACACGCGCCTACACATACATAACAATCGGTGGCCCTGGTGTAGGAGGATGGCCGGTCCAAGGGCCACCTAGGCGTGAATTTGTTTAAGGTGTAGAAGCTGTCGCCAACACAACAACCACACCCTGAGTTAACGAGCTGCATGACCCAGTGTCAAGGAATAGTCCGAGAAGACCGGACAACTCGCCAACTGCACTGGTTAACCATTACCCCGGAACACGATCCACAAATGGCATAGCGAAACTTGCCCATAGTTTCACTCTGCCCGGGGATCGAGCCCGGGTCCGCTGGCTTGCGAGGCGATCATGCTGACCATTACACCACAGGTCGCCATACGTGTGTACACACACACACACACACACACACACACACACACGCCAGGTTCAGACAGACAGACAGACAAACACACGTCAGCCTACACGGGTCATAATAACCAATCAGGAGTTATTTCCGGTTCAATAAATCAATTTTCTGATCCAATATGGCGGCTAGATTGCGTTTGTTTGTTTGTTTGTATCAAGGAAATTAGGGATATTTGTATCACCTGAAGATTAGCCCTGGGGTTAGGTTAGGGTAGCATCAAGTTAAAATAAGTTGGTATTAGGTTAGGTTAGGTTGTTATATTAACATTAGGGTGGTTAATCTAAAGGTGAAATAACCTGGAGAGTTAAAGTATCCAAAGTTCCAATTAAGTTATGGTAAACAAACTCAAATATTAACCTTAACCTCCTAGATATTAACATTAACCTTATATATTAACATTAATCTTCAGTAAACCATTAACCACCTCCATCATCATTACCGTCTACCTGTTATTACGTCATCGTCATCATCATCATCATCACCCCCATTTTTATCATTATCGTTATTATTATCGACTTCACCTGTCCGATACTACTACTACTACTACTACCAGACAACCACTACTATCAATAGGAGCGTAAGATACTCCCCAAGTATAATGACAATTTCTACCATAACTACTACCACCATTCGACAACCACTATTATCATCAGATTCTTAACAAATTACAAACACCACTACCACCACCATCAGACAACCATTATTATATAGTATAAATTCCTCAACTACTACTACCACAATCACGTACTACAACTACTACCACAATCACGTACTACAACAACTACCACCATCATATAACCACTATCATTAACAAAAACGTAATACTCCCACAAACTACTACCACTACTATTACCACTACTACCATCACCACCATTCTACCACAATTACCTCCACCACACAACTACCACCCACCATTCCACTACCACACGATCTCACATCACCACCACAACTACCACCACTATAACATCACCACCACAACTACCACCACCACAACTACCACCACTCACACAGTTACCAGCTAAGAGTGTTACCTCATCCTCAACTTCCTTAAGTGTTGCCAGATAAAAGTAAAAAACCTGTAAGATGGCAACCACACCTGCTCCTCCGAAGGATTTGATTGACGACGTGAAATTGTGGGTTGGATCGACACTTGCAAGAGTACGTGGTAGTGGTGGGGTAGGAGTGTGGTAGTAGTAGTGTGGTGGTGGTGTGCTGGTAGTGGTGGTGGTGTAGTGTGGCAATATGGTGTGGTAGTGTGGTAGTAGTGTGGTGGTAGTGTGGTAGTAGTGGTGTAGTGTGGCAATGTGGTGTGGTAGTAGTGTGGTGGTGGTGTGGTTTGTGGTGGTGGTGTGGTTTGTGGTGGTGGTGTGGTTGTAGTGGTGGTGGTGTAGTGTGGCAATATGGTGTGTAGTAGTGTGGCAATGTGTGTGGGTAGGTGTGTGTGGTGGTGGTGTGGGTTGTAGTGGTGGTGTAGTGTGGCAATGTGGTGTGTATTGTGTAGTGTGTGGTAGTGTGGTAGTGGTGGTGTACTGTGGCAATGTGGTGTGGTAGTAGGTGTGGCAATGTGGTGTGGTAGTAGTGTGTGGTGGTGGTGGTGTGTGGGTTGTAGTGGTGTAGTGGCAATATGGTGGTAGTGTAGGTGGTATGGTAACGTGGTAGTGTGTTAGTATGGAAATGCAGTGGTGGTGTGGTAGTGGTGATTGTGGTGTGGTGTGGTAGTGGTGATTGTGGTGTGGTGTGGTGGTACGGTGGTGTTAACAGCGTGGAGTGACTTGCCCATTTACTAAATACAGTGTGTGTACATACAAGCACTAGTTGATGAACGTGGAACACACACACACACACACACACACACAGGAAATATCTTCTTAGCACAAATTCTATAGCGGAAAATGCAGTGCCTTAACCTAACCTAACCTTAACCACAACCTATCCTAACCAAACCTAACCAAATCCAACCCAACCTAACCTAACCTAACCTACTGTAGTGTACTGGGAGAGGACGAGAGAGAGAGAGAGAGAGAGAGAGAGAGAGAGAGAGAGAGAGAGAATAAACCATCTCTTTATCTCTCTCTCTTATCTCTCTCTATCTCTTCCTCCCGCTATTGTTGTATATCTTGTGTTATTGAGGTGTGTATTAACAGTTAAGAGCCAGTTAATACACACTCATGCAAATGGTCCTAATCATCATATATGGCATGACTTCAGACGAGACGAGTCATGTATATATGAATATTAATATACATGTCCTTATTTACCTATACACATAATATACAAATACACCACAATACTTAAAGATATCTACCAACTACTACTACTACTGGTATATATACAAACAAACAAACATACATACATACATACATACATTATGGCAGACTTCCTCCCTCCTTCACCCTTCCTCCGATCTTTACCCACCGCACCAGCCTGCCTTAGTGTGAGGGCAGGACACACTAACAATCATCCCTCCCCTAATACCTACCCACTTGTGACCGTGATAAATAGATTCACTCCCTAACAAGTATACCTCCCTACTCCCCCCCTCTCCTCCCTGACCTCCCTACACCCTCCCTACCCTCAATCTCAACCCTTACGTCTATTTTATTTATTTTTTACAACTTCTACCTTTTTTTTTTAACTAATAATTTAGAGGTAATTTTGCAACAATTTCTGTCGAGTTGGATTATTGTTATGACGCGTTACCTTGGCTTTTGAGAAGTGAAGAGTGGCGGTTAGTGACATCTGGCAACTGTTAAGGTTCTGACGTCACGGTGTTCCTCATGTTTATCGTCCACTTCAGTTTAGATTTTGTGATTATTGCATTAATTTTTTTACTTATTTTTTTATTTCCATTATTTATCACACGTATCTAAGCTGTGTTTATTTACCTATTGTTTTGTTTATATGTAATTAGCTTGTTATTTCTACTAAAATCATCAATTTCTTCTTTAAAAAAATGGTATAGGAACAAAAAGTAATCCCGGTCGTTTAGCTATAACGAACGACCTCTTTGGGAGTTTTAGCAAGTGTGTTAACTACCAGAGTGGTAGTTTGGTCCTGTTAACGACATTTAGAGGTGATTTAAGTTTGTGTTAACGATGGTTGTAATTGGCTTTTTCTTTTTCTTTTTATTTATTTTTTACCGTCTTGGAGATTTGTGTATGTGTTAGTGTGGTTATGCGACCGATTCAGGGGGTTAAGTCATCGTACTCAAGGGGTGGAGTCATCGTACTCAAGGGTTAAGTCATCGTAGCCACAGTTTCAGAGTATGAGGGTAAGGTGACTTGGTTAAGTGAATGTTGGTGTCAGTTTTTGGGTGTGGTGCAGCCTGGTGGAGAAGTGAGGGGGGGTTGGTGGAGCGGTGAGGGGGTTGGAGGAGGTGAGGGGGGTGGGTGGAGAGGTGAAGGGGTGGTGGAGGGGTATGGGGGCTGGTGGAGGGGTGAGGGGGGGTTGGTGGGAGGTGAGGGGGGCAGGAGGGGTGAGGGGGGAGGGTGGGAGAGGTGAGGGGGTGGAGGAGAGTGAGGGGGGTGGGGGTGGGAGGGGAGGAGGGGGCAGGGAGGGGTGAGGGGGTGTGGTGGAGAGGGGAGGGAGGGGTGGTGGAGGGGTGAGGGGGTCAGGAGGTGGTGGGGGGTGGAGGGGGTGAGGGGGGGCTGGGGGAGGTGGGGGTTGGTGGAGGGGGGTGAGGGGGGGTTGGTGGAGAGGTGAGGGGGGTTGGTGGAGGGAGGGTGAGGGGGCGGAGGGGTGGAGGGGGTGAGGAGGTTGGTGGAGGGGTGAGGGAGGTTGGTTGACTAGCAAAAGATAGGTGGTGTGGTGGTGGTGGTAGTAGGTAGGTAAGATGGTTGCTGGTGGTAATGGTTGAGTGAGGGGAGGGTGGTAGTAGTGGTTAGGAGGATATAGATAGGAGGCTTGGTGGTCTAGAGTGTTAGTGGGGATGGTGGTTGATGTGGTGTAGGTGGGGAGGGGGTAGTAATGTAAGTAGAAAGACCAGTTTGGGTGGTGTTGTGGTAGTTCAGGGGAGGGGGTTGTGATGGCGGCTGTGTGTGTGTGAGGGACGGGTTTGTGGATTGGCAGCGACCGCCATCTTATAGAGGAGGAGGGAGGGAGGGAGAGCGGCCCTCCAGTGTGATAATGTTACTAGGGCTTAGTGCCTCTCTTCTCTCTCTCTCTCTCTCACTATTCTTTTTTTCCACTACCATCGAGAGAGAGAGAGAGAGAGAGAGGCAATAACTAGATCTAAACAGACACTTAGTGATGATTAAACGATTAATAATTATCTGATGACCGTTGCAGTATATGTATGTATGTATGTATGTATGTATGTATGTATGTATGTAAAGCCAAACCAGATAAAATTTAAAAAAAAAATTTTTATCCTCAGACAAAATAAAAAAAACACGAAAATCTTACACACACACACACCAGAATCCCGTTAAGGAGACAGCGTGTTCTTATCACATTATATTTCACTATGATTAAATATTTTACCCCACAATTAATTATAGTTGAGAGGTTAATTAGCACTGTAAATAATAATAAGAATAAAGCAGATTTCATTAGGTAACACAGGTTGAAATAATTAGATAAATTAAGGTTTAATTGTCAAGATGCTGGTTTAACTCAATACACCATGGGGGCTTAATTAAATAAAGCAGGTGTAATTAAGTGTGAAAGGCGTGTTTAAATAATTGTAAAAGGTGAACGTTTTAATTTGAGTGTGTGTGTGTGTGTGTGTGTGTGTGTGTAAGATAGCGGTACACACACACACACACACACACACACACACACACACACACACAGAGTAACAAAATCAATAACAATAAAAAACAATAATAATAATACTAAAAACAATAAAAACAGCGACAAAAACAAGAACAAAAACACTACGGCCCTAATAACGACAAAGACAACAAAAACAGGAGAGAAAAAAGTTGGTTAGAAGGAAAAAATAAATGTGAGAGACAGGAAGGAGAGAGTTTGGAGTGATGGACGGACAGACAGACAGAGACAGACAGAAAGATATGATGAGCAGGAGAGTGGAAGAATAAACAAGACATAAGTGACGAAGGGAGTGGGAGGGAAGGAGGAGAGAGAGAGAGAGAGAGAGAGAGAGAGAGAGAGGTGTGAGCCGGACGCCAGGAACTCACACATTATCATACTTACCCCCGCCACACACACACACACACACACACACACACCCCGCCTTTAAATCACCTCACTATAAAGCTGACTTTCTTACTCTGTTGCTTGATGCTGTTATTGACTTTTTTGTTCAATGCCGTTTCGTGAACCTAACCAACCAAAGAAACCCACCTAACTTAACCAATCCTCTTAAGGTTTTGTATCTCTCTGGGTAAAAAAATTTATAATTTCATTCACACATCACAGTCTCGACCTTCCCCTCACCCCAACCATTAATGTCTCTTATTATTTCCCTCATCCCTAATTATATGAACAAAATATCTAATTTTGATTTTTTCTGGACATTTTTTTTGTATTTTTCTTGATTTTTTTTCTTCATCTTAACGTTACTCTAATCTCACCTGACAGTAATCTAACCTAACCTTATCTAATCTAACCTTATCTAACCTAACCTAATCTAATCTAATCTAATCTGACAGTAACCTAACCTAATCTAACCTAACGCCAACTTGACACTAATCTAATCTAGCACCCCAAGGTATAGAGACATGGGGAGGGGGGAGGGTGGGGGGTGGTTGTTTAATACTAAGGTAATCCATTTCTACAAGAATAGGTGATGGTCTGTGTGTGTCAGGTGTGTGTGTGTGTGTGTGTGTGTGTGTGTGTCAGGTGTGTGTGTGTGTCAGGTGTGTGTGTGTGTCAGGTGTGTGTGTGTGTGTCAGGTGTGTGTCCCGAGTCGCCTATCAGCTGGTCCAAGTAACTCGCAGATGACGGGCTTTAAGGTGTAAACTTCTCTAAACTACTGACAGGTGTGACGGACTGAATGTGAGAGCCAATAATTACTTCCTTCTTCTCTCTCTCTCACTCTCTTCTCTTCTCTCTACTCAGCCATGTCTTGCCCTCTAACGTCAACCATCTCCTCCTCTTCTCTCTCTAACGTCAACCATCTTCTCCTCCCAACGTCAACCATCTCTAACGTCAACCAATCTCCTCCTCTCTAACGTCAACCATCTCTCTCTCTCTCTCTCTCTCTAACCTCAACCATCTCTCCCTCCCTCTCTCTACTCTCAGCCTTGTCCCCCCGCCAGTATAACAGGACTCAACAGCTACGCGTATAACAGAATGCAGATGGTGTCGTGTTGCCGTAGTTAAGAAACAACATATTGGTTCCGCTTGTTGTTTACGTGGAGTTACCAGGTGTACGATGACTCTCTCTCTCTCTCTCTCTCTCATATGACTTCCGTGTTATTGTATGAGTCACTAATTTTATTTTTATTATTATTACATAATTTGTGACTTAAAACTAATAAAAGATGGTATTTTCACATATTTACTCGCGCGTGTGTGTGTGTGTGTGAGGAGAGAGCCAGGTGGCACTCACATGCTAATTATCGTACATCTGGGGACAGGTATGGAAGATATAGTAGAAGGGGAAACTATCGTACATTACCATAATGACCGGAAGTGTTTCTGGGTGTGTGTACATCTCCCCCCCCACACACACACAGACACACACACACACACACACACACACGATTGGTCTGTCTCTGTCACCCTAAAACTGGACCAAATACCCCCCAACCGGACAAAACTCCATTACGTTTTCTAACAGATTGTGGTCTCTCTCTCCAACAGGCTTTCATGACCAACGGCACCAACGTGAATCTCCAACTCTCCACCACAGGCTTCTCCAACAACCATAAGGAGGTAGACTTTGACAAGGAACCCGGCAAGGTACGTTCTCCACCTCTCTCTCTCTCTCTCTCTCTCTCTCTCCCCACCTTCTCTTACTCACTCTAACTCTCACTAACGCACTCTCTCCCCCCCCCATTCTCTCACTCATTCCCTCACTTTCTCTCACTGGTCAACATTCAACAGGCCAGAATTTAATCAGTCCCCAAACTCTCTTAAATTAGGTTAGGTTAGGTTAAGTTTGGTTAATACACGAGGACTCGTTAACCTGACCGCTGTATTATGAACAAAAGACAAAAAAATCACGGCCTGAAACAACCACTCGCGGGATAAGGATACACCTAACGAGCCAATCACGTGTCAGGTTACATATCGTACACCAATCAGAAAGTTGTTTACGTGTATATAACCACATACAGACTCGTTTATACGTGAAGGGCCAATCAGAGACTCGCTTACATGTGAAGGGCCAATCACAGACTCGCTTACATGTGAAGGGCCAATCACAGACTCGCTTACATGTGAAGGGCCAATCACAGATTCGTTTACATGTGAAGGGCCAATCACAGACTCGCTTACATGTGAAGGGCCAATCACAGACTCGCTTACAGGTCGAGGGCCAATCACATACTCGCTTACATGTGACAGGCCAGTCAGAGACTCGCTTACATTTGGCTTAGGTCCTCGGGGTATGTTGTCTGGACCAGGTGGGCTAATCAGGGAGATGGTCATGTTTATATGCCAATCCTACACTCGGGGTTTCCCATGCTGGTCCACCAATCACAGGCCGCCACACGAGAGAGAGAGAGAGACTAATACATCTGGACAACCAATAAGAGACAAGGAAAACATCTGGCGCACCAATCACACAGGCGGATACATCTGGCGTCCGACTAATAGAACGAAATACCAACACCACAACATGACCAGTGGAACGGGACAGCCAAGAAACCTCTGAAACGGGACGGCTTAGGACGAAAAAAAAAATTAAACGAGTCCGTGAAGATTTAATAATTCGACTTAACCGGACACGGATAATAAAACTTCAATTAACCGGATTTATTAGTGAGGGAGAGTTATTGATGAGGTTCTTTAAAACAACTTTCTTCAATAAACGATTACCTCAGGTCATTAATAAAAGGATACAATGACTGCCCGGTTATTACTAGTAAATATGTTTTTAAAATGGGTTGTAGGAGGGTGTTCATATTATCCGGGTTTAGGGGAGGTGTTCATATTATCCGGGTTTAGGGAAGGTGTTCATATTATCCGGGTTTAGGGGAGGTGTTCAAATTATCCGGGTTAAGGGAAGGTGTTCATATTATCCGGGTTTAGGGAAGGTGTTCATATTATCCGGGTTAAGGGAGGGTGTTCATATTATCCGAGTTGTGTGGGAGTGGTGGTCACATTATCGGGGTTGCGTGGTAAGGTAATTAACGTTTAGTTTACCTGTTTGGGTGTGGCGGACGGTGAGGCTAACGACCTGACAAGAGTAGTTGGGCACCTAACAACCAATTGGACCTCCAGAACTACCCAAAGGTCGTTTATCTGTCTGTCTGAGCCAGCTAGACCATCAGTACTACCTAACAACACCTCGTCACTAGCCTTAACTACCTGGGGATGGGTTACAGTTGAATCACCAGCACATAACTACCCTCATGTAGGCCCAAGGGGTAGCTAAGATAGTTAGGCCAGTCTACGAGTTGAATCACCAAGACCTAACCACTCACAAACTACCCTGACACCATCCAACTACCCTCCCTCACCTCACGCAGGGACCCCAGGGCTATAACCACGCCCACGGGAAATTGAAACAGACAAACAGAAAATTTATCAAAAAAAAACAACAACAATCATCTTGGTACCGCCCGCAATATTTGTCGGTATGCGGTATCGCTAAACTGAAGTACCAGGGGAAATGACCTTCCTAGCAGCTGTGAGAGAGAGAGAGAGAGAGAGAGAGAGAGAGAGAGAGAGACACGACCTTTTCATTATTGTTTGTATACCTGCAATCCGATGTGAATTTTTTATGATTTTTCAGAATAAAGATCTATCCATCTATCCAAGTATCTATCCATCTATCTATTTATTTATCCAAGTATCTATCTATCTATCTTCAACAAGAGCGCATAGCTGTTAGTTTCCGCATCTACAGTACTTCAAGGCTTCTCCAGTAGTCTCATGAAGTGCTAACTACCCCCCCCCACCCCCCCTCATCCCCTGCAATAGTACATGTTGTTTATGACAGACACAGACAAAGACACACACACACACACACACACTTACCTGTCTCATTCACCTGTTAATAGTTCACACACACACACACACACACACACACACACACACACACACTCTACCTGCAATTAACATTTCTAATTTTTTTAAACTTTTCCCGCCTCTACTGACAACACACAGAGAGGAATGTTCCAATAATGTGTGTTACAAGCCCGCTCTTAATTAGCTTATTTACATTCTATTGTACAGTAATTGTACTAAATATGTAATTATATACCCAGAAGTTATTACAAAGACAGACAGACAGACAAACGGAGAAAAGTACCATTAATGTAAATATATCCCATCTTTAATGATCTTGTTTACATTCTATTGCACTGTAACTGTACTAAACGTTGTAATTATCTGTATTTTAAAGATACAGAGAAGCGTTTATCACCCGCACACACAGACAACAAAGAAATGTTCCCAGTAACATTCGTGGGTCAAATATTTCCGAGGGTATTGTCTACCTCTCTTAAAACAAAACACAAAAAAACACGATAACAAAAAAGAAGAGAGGAGACAAGAGAGAACCCTGAAGAACAAAGGGTTATGTTGAGAAGTGATAATAACATCTGGTGCAGGTGCCCGGGGCCGCCTCCTTCAGTAGCACCACCACCAATAAGAGATGGCGGGTGCGCTGAAGGACAAATTAGCATATATTAATTTTCCCGCCAACTGCATTACACCTCAGGGTAGAAA
>NW_024740094.1:1736460-1757214 GCF_018991925.1 Homarus americanus
GGTCTAAGTGAAGTAGTCTAAGTGAAGTGGTCTAAGTGAAGCGGTCTAGGTGAAGCGGTCTGGTGAAGCAGTCTAATGAAGCTGTCTGGTGAAGCAGTCTAGGAAGATTTGTGTCTTAAGAAAATGAATGACCTGTCAAGCTTATAACACTTCCTAAATACTTTCACAACGTCTTAATTAAGTACCCACTACCACAGCAACTTGACGTACCCACCACCACAGCAACTTGACGTACCCACCACCACAGCAACTTGACGTACCCACCACCACAGCAACTTGACGTACCCACCACCACAGCAACTTGACGTACCCACCACCACAGCAACTTGACGTACCCACTTCAAGATCACCAACACTTAACGAGTATGAAGAGTTATTGAGAGAGAGAGAGAGAGAGAGAATGAAGAGAAGAAGTAATGAATAACGAGGAAGGAGAGAGGAGAAATGATAGAGGGAGAAGGGGAAAAAGAGCGGAGGGAAGGAAGATAGGGAGAAGAAAGGAAGGAGGGAAGGACTGGAGGGAAGGAGGGAAGGACTGGAGGGAAGTAGGGAGGGACTGGAGGAGGACTGTGGTCGTGGGTAGACATAAAGGACTATTAGAGAGTGTGAACAGGGAGACAGTCTAGCCACTCCCAAGGTTGAGACAGATTTACAAGCCGGTGATAGATGACCCTCCCTCCCTCTCCCTTGCCCTCTTTTACCTCCCTCTCACTTCCTCCCCTTTCTTATTTCCCTCTCACAATCCTCTAAATATTTTAATACATCACATTAGGGGTTTCGTAAGGTGAGTAACGAGAGTGAGGGTGAGTGAACGAGTTACGTGAATGAACGAGTTACTAGAGATAAATTTGGGAATTATATTGAGGAACTCTGTAGTGGGCAAGAAGGTGTGGTCACTTCCCCCATTTTCTATGGTTAAGTGTACAATTTTCTATGGTTGGCGGACAAGTTGTCGGCGGTGACCACAGGCCTCAGTAGGTGGGTGGGTGGGGTGGGTAAGTGGGTGGGGTGGGTGGTGGTGTGTGGGCCAACTGATGGGACAGTTTCTCAAATGGGAGAGAAAAGTGTATTTTGAAACAGTGTGGTGAGACGCTACCCTGGTGAGTAATTATAGCAGGGGGGGGGGGGTACTGTACCATTATGTGCCCTACCCTCCTCCCTTCTGCCTACTGTATCCTCCCCTCCTCCTACTGTAGCCACTGTACCCACAAGAGGATAGAGGGAGTGCACCAATACAGTACAGAAAATATTTTGTACCCACACGAGGCCCTGCATTGATACAGAATAACTGTACCCACACAGGAAGTGTTAGACTACCCACATGAGTGAACTGTATCCACAAAGGGAAGCCGAGTTACTGTACCCATATGCAAGAGTACAGGAACTTAGTCTTACAGAGTAGAGGGTGGGTGTGTGGGTGTGTGTGTGTGGGGGTGTGTGTGTGTGTGTGTGTGTGTGCGTGTGTGTGTGTGTGTGTGTGTGTGGGTGTGTGTGTGGTGTGTGGTGTGTGTGTGTGTGTGTGTGTGTGCGTGTGTGTGCGTGTGTGTGTGGGTGTGTGTGTGTGTGCGTGTGTGTGTGTGTGTGCGTGGGTGTGTGTGTGTGTGTGTGTGTGTGGGGTGTGTGTGTGTGTGTGTGTGTGTGTGTGTGTGTGTGTGTGTGTGTGTGTGTGTGTGTGTGTGTGTGTGTGTGTGTGTGTGTGTGGTGTGGCGTGTGTGGGTGTGTGTGTGTGTGGGTGTGTGTGTGTGTGTGTGGGTGTGTGTGGGTGTGTGTAGCGTGTGTGGCAGGTGTGTGTGTGTGGGGGTGTGTGTGTGTGTGTGTGGTTCACTTTAATGGCTCCCTGTTTATGGCACCTCACATAATGGCGTCCTCTTGTCCTCACCGCTCACACCCGACCACGTTTTGTCTGTGCTGTATCCTAATGTATCCGGCCCAATGGCTTTACCCCCGCCCCGACGGCTGTACCCCCCGCCCCGACGGCTGTACCCCCTCCCCGACGGCTGTACCCCCTCCCCGACGGCTGTACACCCGCCCCGAAGCTTATACCACCAAAACCGTTTTATCAGAAATTACATGAAGATAGATAAGAAATTACCATTGAAATAAATATATTTGCCAACTAGACATAATCCTGACAGCTCTGTCCTCTTGTTCAACCTTAATACAACCCAAGTTGTACTGCTACCCTCCCTTATCATATTTACCCTGTATGTATATCAACTCCACTGTAAAGTATGTATATACTTATAATATATATATATCCTAGTGATAACCGTGGTAACATACTGATATGTTCTTATTACCACCATGCTATTGCACTATTCCAGATGATACTAAATGTTACATAATACTTCCTTGAGATAAATGTATAGTATATATCAGGTGCCTCAAAGAGAGCTCAGGTTATCAAATGGCTCAGCCTTGTTAATATTGTTATTATTATCCACTCTGTATCTGTGTTTTACTGGCTAAATAAACTACTTCAATATTAATATACACCCACCCCGACGCTTATACACCCACCCCGACGCCTATACACCCACCCCGACGCTTATACACCCTACCCCGACGCTTATACACCCACCCCGACGCCTATACACCCACCCCGACGCCTATACACCCACCCCACCCGCCCCGACGGCTGTACCGCCACTTTTACAGCTGTATCCTGTATCTTGCTGTATCCGGCTGGGCATGACCATTTGGACGGTTGAAAAATCCGTATCTTACTGAATCACGTTAACCACGACGCTAATAGAGTGGACAAAATGGCGGCTATGATAGACTGAGACTCTACCCGGGCTATAGAGTCACCCCGAGATACGCTTTACCTCATAAGTTAAATTTTCCTCACATGATAAATTTCCTTTATATCTATCAACATGTATCTAATATTAATATGTATGTATGTAGGTAGGTTAGGTTAGGTTAGGTTAGGTTAAGTTAGGTTCTCAATCTATCCTCCCCACCCCCGAGGACCAACTAACCCCCACTTTCTCCCTCCCACACCCCCCTGAGGACCACCTAAGCCCCCCCACTCTCTTCCTCCCCACACCCCCCTGAAGACCCACTAACCCCCACATTCCTCCCCCTCCAGGTACACCTACGCTCCCCTTTCATCATGAACGGCGTGTGTGTACGGTGGAGAGGCTACGTTGATCTTGAGCGACTTGATGGTGTGGGCTGTCTCGATTATGATGAGGATAATGCTGCTGTGAGTATTATTTGATGATGAGTATGATTGTTCTAAACCCCTTCAATATGATAGTTTAACCCTTGGAGTATGATGACTTAACCCCTTCAATAGGATGAGTTAACTCTTTAAGTATAAGAACATAATGATCTAACCCCTTGACTATGATGATTTAGCCCCTTGAATACGACGACTTAACCCCTTGAATACGACGACTTAACCCCTTGAATACGACGACTTAACTCCTTGAATACGACGACTTAACTCCTTGAATACGACGACTTAACTCCTTGAATACGACGACTTAACTCCTTGAATACGACGACTTAACTTCTTGAATACGACGACTTAACTCCTTGAATACGACGACTTAACTCCTTGAATACGACGACTCCTCTTATTCCTACGTTTATTCCTCTCCTCTTCCTCCGGCACCACCAGGAGGAGGACAGGATACTCAGAGAGGAGATCGAGAAGTACAAAGCTCGTCTTCGTGAATTTGAGGAGAAGCAGCGCGCCTTCCGTGTCCCCACCACCTCCCACGCCCATCCTCACGCCCACGCCCACACACACTCCGAGCAGGCAAACATACAAGTCCGCTAGCAGGTGAGTGTGTGTCTGTCATATAGTAGGTGAGTGTTTCCTAGTAGTAGTGAGTGTGTTAGTAGGGTGAAGGAGTTTGCTAGCAAGTGAGTTAGTTTGCTAGCAGGTGAGCCAGTGTACTAGCAGGTAAGTGAGTTAATCTCCTAGTATAAGCGAATCTATTATTAAATATCTTACTTGCACGTTAAAACTCACAAATTGTGGTCAACTAAAGATAACACTCACCTCCCGTCCAACGAGTCATTGGTTCGATCCTTGAGGGGGGGCACCCACAGTCGACCCATCTGTAAACGAGTACCAACCTTTTGTTATTGAGGAAATGGAGGAGATAGAGTGCAGTATTAGTGTGTGTGTGTGTGTGTGTGTGTGTGTGTGTGTGTGTGTGGTTTGATGATTTGATCTGTCTTTCAAATTTTTCATGTATTGTGATCCATTTTTTTTATATCTCCCTTAAATCTTCCCCCTCCCCGCTATCCTCCCTCACTATCTCTCCCTTCCTCCCCTCCTTGATTTTCTTATACCACCCTTCCTCCCTCTCCCTTGCTGACTCCTTCCCTCCTTCACTGACTCCTCCTTTCCCTTCCTCCCTGACTCCTTCCCATTCCTCCCTCCCTTACTCTCCCTTCCATAACCTCCCTTGATTCCAATGAACTAAGTCCCGCCTTTCTTCCTTTATTACAGATTCTTAGCCTCCTTCATAGAAAATCCTAACTACCAATTAGCAGGGAGCAGCTGTGTCGAGGCTGGTGGAGGGCTCAACTGTCTGGAATAACGGGGTCAAGACTGTCTGGAATAACGGGGTCAACAGTCTGGAATAACGGGATCAACAGTCTGGAATAACGGGGTCAAGTCGGAATTACGGGGTCAAGACTGTCTGGAATAACGGGGTCAACAGTCTAGAATAACGGGGTTAAGACTGTCTAGAACTGGGAATCAAAACTGTCTGGAACTGGGAATCAAGACTGTTTGGAATTAAGAGTGTTCAGAACCCCCCAACAGAAGCAACAGGTTCGAAATATTTACTCTTTCCCGTTAGTTTATAAACAGGAGGCAACAACAGTCTTGACCTCCACCATCGATTCTTCTGTTTACCGTTGATTCGCCACCAATCAGTAAGAAGACTATATTCTTGGTAATAACAGAAGCTCCACCCACTACCTACTTCCTGGCCAATCATAACCGTTGGTAATAACAGAAGCTCCACCCACTACCTACTTCCTGGCCAATCATAACCGTTGGTAATAACAGAAGCTCCACCCACTACCTACTTCCTGGCCAATCATAACCGTTGGTGATAACAGAAGCTCCACCCACTACCTAATTCCTGGCCAATCACAAGCATCGGTGATCCAGAAGCTCCACCAATCACCTTACATTTCGTGGCCAATAAGAAACAAAAACCACACACTAATTTTCGAAAATATAACGGAAATAACCGTCGCCTTGGCCAGCTGTACCAAACGACCCAACGGTAACTCCCAAACAAGATAATTGCGTAGTTAATAATGAAGAGGCTGATGACCGTGTACTTAATAAGAGAGACATTTATTGCAAGATTTGAAACAAAGAAATATTTGTAAGACAACTTAATTGATCTCCGCTAATAAAGAGATTTTTAATTAGTATGGATCACCTGATGATTAGACACCCCAGCTTATATCACCTTAAAATTAACCAACCTAATAACCCTAACCTAATAAACCCAACCTAACCAAACATAATCTAACCTAACTAACCTAACCTAACCAAACCTACCCCCCCCCCAGCCAGGTAATGTTAGGTTAGGTGTAATTAAGGTGATATAAGCTGGGGTGTGTAATCATCAGGTGGTTCCTTAGTGTTAACTCTACTAATATATCTGTATTATAAAACTGCCCAGATTAATTAATACTTTTATTAATAATAATATTTAAGAGAAACTCATTAATCCCTCAACTAATAACTTAAGTCTTGTATAGAAACAGATTTATTTCAGTGTGCCACCAAGTGTTCTGTTTGTCACTAGAGTTCTGTGCCCTCAACCCGTGTCCTCACCTGATATGACTTGTCGTGACCTGGCCTGACCTGTCGTGACCTGGCCTGACCTGTGTCGTGACCTGTGTCCTCACCTGATATGACTTGTCGTGACCTGGCCTGACCTGTCGTGACCTGTGTCCTGACCTCCGCACAGAACTTACTACCATGACCTAATATGGTTTCATCCTCACAAGCATAACACTAACTACCCCCCACTGCATAACAATGGAACTACCTAACGCGACTCTTAGCCTAGTGTACTACTAACCATTACCTGAAGCTGTAATTACCGTGAACCAGTCTTACTTCACTCCTAACAACCATGACAGTATCACTCACAACACGAGAACTAACTACCTTGACACTGACCTCTAACAAGCATAACACAAACGACCTAAGATACAATTACCCATAAAACTTCAACTAACTACCATGACCCAGGGTAATTGACCTGTAACAAGCATAACACAAACACGCTAAGGTGTAACTACCCGTAAAACATGAATTAACTACCATGACCAAGGGTAGTTGACCTCTAACAAGCATAACACTGATTCGCGGAACTCCCCCTCCCCTCCTCCTCCCCTCCAAATATATAAAACACGTTAAAAACTTGTAAAAAACCTAAAACGTGTTTCAAACTTGTATAAAACAACCCAACCCGTTAAGATAAGGTTCATTTTATTTTATTTTGGTGATGTTCTCTTAATAATGATGTTTGTTATGATGATGATGATGATGATGATGATGATGATGATGATGACAATGATGATGTATTAGTAGACGCCCCAAAAACCCATTGAGCTGACCCATACACCCATAACCACCACTACCACCACCACCACAATTGATACTGATTTAACTACTCAACTACCATGGTTTTAAGTGGTTTAACTCCTTGATGATGGGAAGTTAAAACAAAATGTCCTCAAAGGTTTATATAATTATTGTACAGTTAAACCAAAACTTTAAATTATTATTATTATTATTAACTTGGGTGTGTGGGTATATTTGTATCACTTAATTTGTCTGTTATTACTAATGTTATGGCTCTATCAGTGTGTGTGCGTGTCTGGGGTGATAGACAGATGGATAGACAGACACGTGGTGGTAGACAGACAGACAGATGGATAGACAGACACAGAGAGATACATGGACAGACAGAGATGGACAGACAGACAGAAAAACAGACAAATGGGTAGGTAGACAGACAGACAGACAGATAGATAGATAGATAGATAGATAGATAGATAGATAGACAGACAGACAGACAGACAGACAGACAGACGCTAAGTTGTGCAATACCGGCGTGCAGCATCAGACACAAACATCATCCATTGTTATATTTTTAAATTAAACCCCGAGGGAGGGAGAGGTGAGGGGGGGAGGGGGAGGAGGGGGGAAGTAAGGGGGAAGGATAGAAATTTTCCCTCATTTCTCCCCCCTCCCTCTTTCTCTCTCTCTCTCTCTCTCCTGTTACCTTCATTCTTCTTTCTGTTCTTTCTCTCATTCTAGACACAGAGGGAAAAACATTCTCCCCCTTCCCTCCCTCCCCCTCCCCCCAATTAAGCTAGACAACTGTTGTGTATATTTTGTAAAGCCTTTTGTTAGTGTTCTTGTGAGACGTATTTATGTGTATGAGTATATGTAGTAGAGTGTATAGCAAGTGTGTATGGTGTATAGCAAGAGTGTATGGTGTATAGAACAATCTGTATGAGTGTAAAATGTCGGTGCAGTGGTTGAGTGACTACAGAGCTCGCCTTTCTATTGAGGATCATTGGTTCGCACCCGGGGTATCCCTACTCCTGCACCCAGCTGTGAATAGACACCTAACTTTACACTTATGGAATTGAAGAGCTGTCAAGTGTAGAGTGAAGGTTTAGTAGTCAGTGTGCTGTATCCGCGCCGCCTCTAAATGGTCTCTTGTCAAGCTAGAGGTCCACCTTCAAGTATTAAGTAAGTACGTGTCGAGTCTATGTAAAGTAGGTCATGTAAGTGTTTGG
Organism: Homarus americanus; assembly: GCF_018991925.1. NCBI lineage: Eukaryota > Metazoa > Arthropoda > Malacostraca > Decapoda > Nephropidae > Homarus > Homarus americanus. The sequence goes on from NW_024740094.1 coordinate 1,744,273, forward strand.
AGAAAGTGTGTAGAACAGGGTGTAAAGTGAGTGTGTGTGTAAGGGTGTAGTGTGTGTGTGTGTGTGTGTGTGTGTGTGTGTGTGGTAGGGTGTAGTGTAGTGTGAGTGTAACAAAGTGTAGTGTGAGTCAGTGTAACAAGGTGTAGAGCAAGTGTAAAGCAATACTGTGTTAAGTAAGTGTAAGTGTATACATAATAAAGTGTTTTCATTAACTTAAATTGTATTTTTTTACTAACCACCTGATGATGATGATGATGATGACGACTACAGTGGGTCTATTAAGTCATTTTATACTAGTGATCACGGGAGAGTAACCACAACCCAAGAGGGACGTAACCCCCGTCCCTAAAAATTTCCCCTAAACAAAAAATCGAAAATACATACTGATAAAAAATTGAAAACTTTGGCCTCACTTAATATTCATCCTACGAACTGGTTAATTAAGAGTCGTATTTAACCTGTTGAGGTGTGAAGTACAAGTAAGAACAGCCTGATGAATCAACGCACACACACCTGACAACCATGCAACACACCTGAAGCACCTGAGACACCTGCAACACGTTAAGGTAAGATTCACCTTTCCACTGGCCTACTGAGGTGAACTTAAAAATGTATATATTGATAGTTACAGTTTTTAAATTATATTATTATTATTATTATTTGTAGTAGTAGTAGTAGTAGCAGCAGAAGTATTAGTAGTAGTACAAGTATTAGTTTTATACAATTAATATTATTACTATTATATATCTTCATTATTATTATTATTATTATTATCAACACTGTCAATAGTTGAAGTTTGTTACATAACCAACAATTACAAGATAGAGGTCGTTATCATCCCCGTCACGCCTCTATCCATCTATCTATCTATCTAGGTCAAACAATCTATTGTTTCAGATATTGCTTTATGAGGCTGTTTCCCAGGTAAGTATTTTGTTATGACTTAACCCCTTGAGTGTGATGTCTTGACTCATAATGCTCAAAGGGCTAAGTCATAATACACAAAGGGTTAAGTCACAGTACTCAAAGGGTTAAGTCACAGTACTCAAGGGGTTAAGTCACAGTACTCAAGGGGTTAAGTAACAGTACTAAAAGGGTTAAGTCACAGTACTCAAAGGGTTAAGTCACAGTACTCAAAGGGTTAAGTCACAGTACTCAAGGGGTTAATTCATCGTAGTTATATGACTAATTCAAATGACATCTTAACATCAAAACTCTACCATACTTTAAAACAAACCCTTACGAATAACACAAAACACCTCACCTGTAACACCTCGGAACGGGAAAAACCCCTCGATCGGTAACCACAAGTAACGTATATATAAAGAGATCATCCACAGCGTTATTTGTTAGTGTTACGAAAAATATAACGAGAGGAAGCAAGACTAAGCACCACCATGATTTTAATAACATGAGGAATGATGAAGGGGGGTGAGGAGGTGAGGAGGATGAGGGGGGAGGGGGTGGAGAATGATGAGGGGAGGGGTAGTTAATGATGAGGGGGGTGAAGAAATGATGAGGGGTGAGGGAACATTTTGAGGGGGGGGAGAAGAATGATGAGGGGAGGGGGGGTGAGGAAATGATGAGAGGGAGGGGCAAGAATGATGAGGGGAGGGTGAGGAATGATGAGGGGGAGGGGGGTGAATTAAATAATGGCGGTAATGGAACAAGATAAGTGAGGGTGTTTACGTCAGCGGGTTGGCGCCATTACTCCCCGGGTGATTCTTGGTATGTTTACAGGGAGAATGTGACGTCACTTCCGACCCACGCGTTCTGTGGCTCTTACTGCTGCTGACGTGTGTGTGGGTGTGGGTGGGTGTGTGTGGGTGGGTGTGTGTGTGTATGTGTGTGTGTGTGTATGAGTGGGTGTGTAGTGAATAAGTGTATGGCGTGAGTAAGCCGTATACACCACCACTACTCTCCAACATAAACCCAGGTATACAGTATGTCTATATTGACGGGAGCGACGCCTGCGGACATACAAGGTTATACACCGTTACATAACACCGTGATAGAGGCTAACCTAACCTATACAAGATGATGTTAAGTGTCCAGGACTTTACATACTTGTACAGTTATCAGCAGACAGTGAGAGCCTAACCTAACCCAACCACTGTGCCTAAACTAAACTAACCTAACCATACCAACCTAACCTAACCAAAATATTACATTAGGCGTACATTTTCCGGCACCAGCCAGTGTAATTAGGATAATGACCCTGTGTGCAGCCTGCATCTAGCGGTAGGTATGTATGTGTGTGTGTGTGTGTGTGTGTGTGTGTGCATGTATGTATGTATGTATGTATGTATGTTAACTATGTACATCCACCCTCACCTTCGTCACTACGTCATTATCAATTGCTGTACACATAAATATTGCACAGTAATTAAACAGCAGCAACACAAAGCTAACTAAAATCAATACGTGTATACATGATGGAACAGAGAGAGAAATGACCACTGACTGAGGACCCCCCCCATTCCTTCCTCTCTCTCACTGAGGAAAAAACGCCGGCATCGTCCCCCTCACCAGGATCTACACTGTGATTAGCTAAGGGGTGACAAGTATAGGCGGGGTTTAACAGCGTCCCCTCCCAACCGTCGCCAGACACCCCTGTGGTCACCCCCCCCCCGGCGGCCCAAGATGGTATCTCTCCCTACTGCAGCCAGACTACTTTACCAGATAGATGGACGGATAGATGGATAGATAGATGGATAGATATATATGGATAGATAGATGGATAGAATCAAGTTACATTGGATCACCAAGTTCCTAGAGAGTGTTGGTATATAATGTACGTTATTATACAGTGTAGGTATACAATATAATTAAACAGTATAGGTACACAAACAACGGACATAAACGGTACACACAGACCATAAACAGTAGTAAACAAACAGTACACAAACAGTGAGTTAAAACAGATCATCATGTCAGCTTCTGGTCTGACAAACACATCTATTTTGGTCAATGACTGAACCTTTAAGTGACGCTCCTACTTATCCCTCTCGAGTATTAGGTATCAAGGGGCACCTACCCTCTCCCCCCTCACCTCCTTCCCTCTCTGACAGCCGGCCATCTTAACCCACCAACCCTCCCCCCTCCCCTTCCTCATAACCCACCCAAGAGAGAGAGAGAGAGAGAGAGACAAAAAAATATATTTATGAGGCAAAAACTAGACAGTCGAGTCCCCCTTCCGTCTCTCAGCCAATCAGAGAGCATCATGTTCCAATAATATGCTCCCCTTATGCTCCCGATGGTCTGCCGTCGTCTTTAGAAAGGTCCCTGTCCCGCCTGTCAAAAAACCCATCAAGGCATTATCCCCCCCCCCCGTGTGAGACCGTCTTGTTGTTGACGGTAACCTGATACTTGGCTCTTGTATTGCTAAGGTTGTTGTATTCATTAACTGTTGTATTACTTAACTGTTGTATTAAATGGTTTAACTTAACTATGTGTCTTAAACTAATCTAACAACCTGAGGTGTTTTTAATGTAACCAAACTTTAAGTGTTAACTATATACTGTATGTGTTTTAACCCAAGTTAACCTAATCTTACCTGCTTTTAACCTAACTTAACTTTAACTGTGCGTGTGTGTGTGTGTCTACAAAGTTGCACGTATATCAAGCAGTGGTCCTGCCCACCCTACTAAATGGCAGTGAGACATGGGTCACATACAGGAGGCACCTCAAGGCACTTGAAAACTTTCACCAACTTAGTCTACGTTCCATCCTCCGAGTTCGCTGGGAAGACAAGAGATCAAATGCCAGTATTCTTGCCGACACCAACTGGAGCAGCATCGAGGCTACCATTATCCATGAACAACTACGCTGGACTGGCCATGTTACCCACATGGACGACAGTAGACTGCCAAAGCAGCTACTTTACAGTCACCTAACGAATAGTAAACGTAACGCTGGCGGGCAACTGAAAAGGTATAAGGATAGTCTTAAGGCAAACCTGAAAAGTGTCAAATCGACCCCCTCACCTGGGAGACGATCACTCCACACAGTAACGCTTGGAGGAGCACCACACAAGAAGGTGTCAATACTTTCGAGTTAGCCCGACTGCATAGCGAGGCAGACAAGCAGTGGATATAGCCCCCTACACGTGCAACATCTGTGGACGACCCTGCCGGTCCCGTACCGGCTTCTCTAGTCACCTCAGAGCTCACCAATGAAGGTGACATCCTTAATAACTCATATTATTGTATCATAGCTGGATGATCGTCATACTCGATTCAGAGTGACAGCAAAGTAGTAGTAGTGAGTGTGTGTGTGTGAGTGTGTGTGTGTGTGTGTGTGTTTGTTTTAACGTAATCCAGCCTAACCTAAATTAACCTGTCCCAAACTGCTGTCTTGTTGTAAATCAGACAGCACCATCACTGTACACTGTTCCCTCACCAGTGTAAACTACTGGTAAATTTAGAGTTTAGGTACAGCTGTTGTGTGTACCCCTCCCTCCAACACATTCCCTCCCTCTACACCCTCTCCTTCCAACACCCCTCCATGTAAATCTACCCTCCACCTCTCTTTCTGTCAGATCCTCCCCTCCACACACCCCTCCACGCCCCCCCCCCATCACCCCCCTCCGAGCCATTATTAACTTGTAAGGGCAGATTGGGAGGGGGTGAGGGGGGGGAGACGCGCCCCCTTCACAATCAATACTGGAATAAAAAGCTCCCCCCCTCCCCCCTCCTCCGTGAAAGTGAGGGTAGCAGCTCTCCCTCAGCCTCCACCTACCTCTCTCTCGCTGGTATCTCGACTACGTTTTATAAGGGTGCATGGTTGTATGACAGTGTTGTGTATGCTCGTATGACTAATGGGTGTACGATCGTATGGTTTATGTATGGATGTATGCCTATGAATAGTCAATTATGTATGACTTGTCGTGTATAGTTGTAGTAAGCGATTGGAGTCTTGTGTAAAGTTATGTATGATTCACAAAACACCTGTGTATGTTTGACCATTGTATCAGTTGTGTGTATAAGTATGATGGACGTTTGTATACATTGATTATTCCGTATATGTATGGCAGCGTGTATAACTCAAGTGTATTTCCCTTATACATATTCACTGTGTATTTTCAGATTATACATTTACTTCTCCAATACACTGATGTCCTGTGTATGACTTACAATAGAGAGATCAATATACACTATACAATTCATACACATACTTCAGAGGAGGAGTGTATGAGAGAGAGAGAGAGAGAGAGAGAGAGAGAGAGAGAGAGAGAGAGAGAGAGAGAGAGACTTACAACAAAGACGCTCTCTCTCTCTCTCACATCTCCCTCCATCTTCTTTCTCCCCTCCCACATCTCCTCTCCTCTCCTCAGCCTCCAATATTCCTCCCCATCCCCTCGCTTCATTCTCCTCCCCCAAATCTTTCTCCTTTCTCCCCATCCACCCCCATCTCCTCCCCCCTCCCTCCTCCCCCTCTCTCCTCCCCTCTTTTTGTAGACAATTCATTAGTGTGTCCCCTCATCTCCTCTCTCCTCCATTTTGAGTCAGGACTAAGTGAGGGGTGAGGGGGCACGGAGTCATGACCTGAGGGGAAAGGCACAAAAAAACCATCTTCTCCCCTCGACCTGAAGACGGCGCTAACAATGGTGGCTTAAGAGCGACTACTACGTCGACATTGTCTCTCTCTCTCTCTCTCTCTCTCTCCCTCTCCTGTACTTTCACTCGGCTTACTTCTGTGTCTGTCTGAGTCACTGAAACAGACACATAGACAAACCCAAATGGTACATGAAGTTGCTCCAGTACGAGTTTCACCTACATGGCCGGCAGCAGGAGGTGACAGATGTACGACGATCAGCATCACTGCCAGCCGTATGAGGAACTATCTACAATTATACATGCATACTATAGACTACGTGATGTATGTATGTAAAATAACAATGTGTCACTGGCCATATTTACTGTACAACTCTAAGTATAACGAAAATCTGAGAAATACATCCAAGGATAAGCCTCGGTGGCCTGTCTCTCATCACCGGGGTACTCGGGGGCGAATCTTTGTTGTAATCGCCCGAAGCTTGTTAGGGCCACCAGAGGCTCCCAACAATGGTGGCAGGCAATGCTTACGGCGATTCTAATCCCAGGACACATATCACATACCAGGGTTGGAGGGGACACAGTGGCCCTGGCCACCTTCTCACTGCTTGACAGATTCACCTGTGCCGGTCCCCAGCAGACACTGACTTGACGGCCACCTCGCCCTATTAGGAAGAACCACTCCAGTATCTCAAGAACCAGAGGGCGGAGTTGGTTAACAGACTAGAGCTTGAAGGGCGCTCCTTGAATCACGAGAAATTCCTGTTCTCAAGGGTGATAATGTGCACCTCCCAGGCCAGGAGCATAACTCACAACTCAGCAGTAAAAACAGAAGCAGCAGTAATTAACACACAGCTTCGGATAAAGGCTGGAAAGACCACTACAAGTCTGACCCCAGCCGTCAGTATGAGTCCGCCTGCTGGGCTGGGGTGCTCTAAAAACATTAGTCGCAGCATCTGTTCCTGATAATCATCTTGTGTGTCAGTAAGTGTCGTCATAGTGCACGTCGGGGAGGCTCCAGGAGGCGACAGCCAGAAACTTCACCGGACAAACCGGTCTATAAGGGAGATGGAGATTATCCAACACCAAGTGAACACCATCTCAAAGGCCTAAGAAGCCTTGGACGGTTAGCATACAGAGGGAGGTAATCTTCCTCCATCACACACACTCGTCGGGGAGACTCCGGGAGCAGTACCAGCACTGAGCTGTACTGTAAGTGACTGGCGTCGCAGTTCTGATGGCATCCCTGCAGCACCACGGGTGGCGGGTCTTAGCCCAGTAGTGACCATGGTGGATGACATCTAATGTTTTTAAGAGAGTCGGTGTTGTCGAGCAGTACACCTCACATCCTTAGTCAATGTCTGCCTCACTAACACCCCGTGTCAGCGGAGGAGGGTGCATGACCAGCTCCCACCTAGTGTGAGCCAACACGCGGGGGACAGCCGTGAGTGTACTCAGTACACTCATGGCTTGATGTCGCTGTACAGTACTGTACAGCGACATCAAGTCGTAAGAGATCGTAGATGTGAAGTCATCTAGGAGTAAAGGGCTGACATCGAGCTGCTGGCCCACCCAGAAACACACACATAGGTGGTCAGTGTCCAGGTGGTGCCGTGGCGAGGCAGGCGGCAGGTGAGGTAAACCACCTGTGTGTTGACGTGGTTGGGTGTTGGGGTGGTGGTGGTGTGGTGAGCTGGTGGTGGTAGTGGTGGTGGTGGTGGGGTGGGGTGGTAGGGTGATGGTGGATGATGGTGGTGGTGATAATTCTGGCTAGTTGATCGTCACCACTTTCTGCCACCACAACAACCACTCCCTCATCCTTTCACTACCACAATCGGTAAACCACCTGACCACCTCTCTCCTCCCCCCCCCTCACTACCATCACTAGACCACAGTCACTGGTGCCACCACTACCACCACCGCCCTCCTCTACCACCGCCCTCCTCTACCACCACCCTCCCTTTCCCAGCACCACTACTACCACCACTCTTCCCTCCTACAACCACCATCACACCAGCACCCGGAACAAGTACACAAAATCCGGGTGTAGTCCAAGAGATTACACCTCCATTAGCTGTACGTGAGAGATGGTCCAGTCAGCTGATCAATGTTGTCATCACTAACTCCCGGTCGTGTTACGGCGCTCGTCCGGGTTATGTTGTTGTTTTGTTATTAATTATTCCGGATTACATGAAGATTATCCCCCAGCTTATTTCACCCGATGATTAACACCCTAAACCTGACCTAACCTAACTGAACGCTCAAGTAACCTAACCTAACTAAACGCTCATGTAATCTAACCAAACACTAACCTAACCTAATATAACAGTAACCTAACCTAAATTGATGCTAACCTAACCTATTGCTTCGCTAACTTAACCTAACCAAAAGGAAAATTAACGTTACCTTAACCAAATCTAACCAAACCAAACTTAACCTAACTACAGCAATCACCACACTTACAAGCTCGCTACCACCACAACTAACACACACACACACACACACACACACACACACACACACACCGGAAATGTCCGCTGTTTCCGCCTCCTCCCCACTACCTCCTCGTCTTCTTCTTCTTCCTCCTCCTCCTCCTCCTCCTCCTCCTTCGTCTCATTCTTCTTCTTCTTCTTCTCTTTTTCCTCCTCTATCCCTCCTTATAATTCCTTTACTTCTTCTTATTGTTATTCTTCCTCTTCCTTCTCATCAATCTCTTTTATCAGTCTTGTTTATTCTCTCCTCTTCTTCCTCTACCTCTTCTCTCCCTTCGTCATCATCATCATTAACAACATCAATCACAAAAACAACAACAACAACAACACTTTCACTACCTCTGTAATTACTTCCTTCATTAAACCACCACCACCACTATCACCACCATCACTACCACCACTATCACCACCACCACTATCACCACCACCACCACCACCACTATCACCACCACCACTATCACCACCACACCACCACTATCACCACTATTACCACCACCACCACTATCACCACCACCACTACCACCACCACCACATTACTACTACTAACACTATCCCTCTACCATCACTACAACTACTACCAGTCCCTACCACCACTATCACAAACCCCACATACCACAACTAACCCCCACCTACCACCACCCCCAACTAACCCCCACCATCACCCACAACCCCCAACCAACCCTTACCTACTACCCACAACCCCCAACTACCACCACCCCAACCCCCCCACAACCCCCACCACAACCACCCACACCACCGCTGCCATATAACAGCTAACGCGGGTATCATAAGGCGATCATATGATTAGTAGAATAAAGAACAATAGCGTATGTAAAGATCAGAAGCACTAGATCGATGCCAGAGAGGGTTTTGATGACAGAGTGAACCTACAATACAATATAAACAGCTGCTCCCTCCCTACTCCACTCACTCCAAAACTCGAGTGCGTTCTAGCGTGGGGTGGAGTGCGTCCCAGCGCGCGTTCGAGTGTGTTTTGATTGTGTGAGGGATGGATGGAGGAGGGGAGGGGAGGGAGGGGGTGAAGGAGGTGGGGAGTGTTTGTGTGTGTGTGTGTGTGTATGTGTGTGTGTGTATGTGTGTGTGTTTGAATGTTAATGCTAATTTTTGGGGTTGTTGGTTCATTAATAGGGGAATTATATTGTGTGTGTGTGTGTGTGTGTGGTGATTATATCTGTGTTTGGATGCTCTTTATTTTTTTGTTGTTCTATTCTTCACTATCTCTCTTCACCAGTGTGTGTGTGTGTGTGTGTGTGTGTAGTGAGTGCTGCAGGAGAATTGTGTGAGGTAATAATAGCGGTTTACCGGGATACTAACAATCATGCCTTACAGCCCAGAGAAGACTGTGTGTGTGTGTGTGTGTGTGTGTGTGTGTGTGTGTGTGTGTGTGTGTGTGTGTGTGTGTGTGTAAATGTGTGTGTGTGTAAATGTGTGTGTGTGTGTAAAATGTGTGTGTGTGTAAATGTGTGTGTGTGTGTGTAAATGTGTGTGTGTAAATGTGTGTGTGTGTAAATGTGTGTGTGTGTGTGTGTGTGTATGTGTGTATAATGAACACAAACACTTCTAGCTGGACCTCCCACAAAAGTTCAAGTGAACATCTGGTGCTGCTTCATTGTCAACACAAGTTCATATCCTAGTTGAACAAATTATGTCTTAATTCTTCCCAAGCCGTGGGAAAGTCAAGTGAACAAAGTGAACAAAAATAAACGCTGCTTTGAACACTTTTACACCTCAAGGGAAGAGAAATGAGGAGTGACCAATGCACATTTCTTAAACTGAGATAAAGGAAGGTGAACATCGCTTGAGAGAGAGAGAGAGAGAGAGAGAGAGAGAGAGGTAAACGCCTGAGAGAGTAACATGGCCGGGAACTGTAAACGATTATTGAACTCCTGGGTGAAATATTTTCCTGCAGTGACAGCAAAAGCGCTCTCTCTCTCTCTCTCTCTTTTATCTTCTTTTATCTCTCTCTCTTAAACGTTTTCTCAGATGATACACACACACACACACACACACACACACACACACACACACACACACCACTTAAAAAAATAACTAAACAAACAAACAGAAAACAAAAATACAAAAAAAACATGAAACAGAAAAACAAAACAAAAACAAAAACGAAAAATACACAAGAAATTGGTAAGAAACTGAAGAGAAAAAAAAAACCACTGATTGGTCGACGTCTCTGTGAACTGCTTAATGACCCACGTCTTAATTACCCTCTTCCCTTTCCCTAACTACCATACGGTCCACTCCACCTTGTTACACCACAACGAGTTTCAACCTTATCGCACCACACTTTATCGAGAAGCTGTTGCCAGTTGCTCAAGTCATGTGGTGTGGTGGAGAGGTGTGGGGGTGGTGAAGGGGGTGGGGGGGGGAGGGAAGGGGTGAAGGGGTGGTGGAGGGGGTGGTGGGGAGAGGGGGTGAAGGTGGTGGAGGGGATGGAGGGGGAGGAGGGGGAGGAGGGGTAGGAGAGGGTGTGTGTATGTTTGTAATAATAATAATAAAAAATAATACTAATAACAACACAAACAAGACTTAACACACACTGATAATTACGCAAAAATATTACTTAATAACGAGAGGAATAACGAGAATGTGATAATAATTGATAAGACAAAAAATGTTAAGATGGAAATGAAGTGTGTGTGTGTGTGTCTCTCTCTCTCTCTCTCTCTCTCTCTCTCTCTCTCTCTCTCTCTTTCACACACACACACACACACACGAGACAGATGAAGCAGAACAAATGGGGTTTCATATACGTGTGGGTTGAGAACAATGTAGAACGTGGGAGAACACAAGGTGAACATTGTTAGGTGATTGTATCTCTCTCTCATTCTATCGCTTGCTTTCTTTCTTTCTTTCTTTCTTTCTTTCTTTCTTTCTTTCTTTCTTTCTCCTCATCCCTCACCCTATCTTTCTCTCAGCACTAAGACCATAGGGCTGACAGTCACCATTGGGCTGACAGTCACCATCGAAGGACAGTCATCTTAACTCGGGGTCAACTGGACAGATGGGCTAACGTGCCTCCACCATTGTGTATTGAGAAACGTTCCTCTCTCTCTCTCTCTCTCTCTCTTCTCTTCTCACTTTTTCCTCCCTCCCTCACTTCTGCTCTTCTCCCTGATGCAGTCAAAGCTGATAGACTGAATAATGATGGGAAACAATTACAGGGAGTGATTGAAGGAAGGGAGGGAGGGAGGGAGGGAGGGAGGGAGGGAGGGTGTCCAGCCCCTACCAACCATACTAAAAGGCTACTTGTCATGCCCTTATCACTCCTTAAGGGCCAACACCACCCTGGGTCCTCTTCACCCTTAATACCACGAGCCCCTAAGGGTGATAATGGCTGGCTAAGGAGGTGGGGAGGGAGGGTAGTAGGAGAGATCAGAGGGAGGGAGGGGAGGGCAGTGGGAAGAGGGGTAGGGGAGGGTTGGAGAGTTCAGGGGTGGAGGAAGGGAGGGGAGGGGTGAGGGAAGGGAGGGGTGAGGAAGGGAGGGAGGGGTGGAGGAAGGGAGGAAGGTGAGGAAGGAGGGAGGGGTGAGGTGGAAGGGAGAGAGGGGGGAAGGGAGGGAGGGAAAGAGGAAGGGAGGAGGGGAGGGAGGAAGGGAGGGAAGGGGAGGAAGGGAGGAAGGGTGAGGGAAGGAGGGAAGGGTGAGGAAGGGAGGGAAGGTGTGAGGAGGGAGGGTGAGGAAGGGAGGAGGGGGAAGGAGGGAAGGGTGAGGGAAGGGAGGAAGGGAGGGAAGGGTGGGGAGGGGAGGGAGGGAAGGATGAGGGAGGGTGAGCAGGGATAGGGGTGAAGAAGGAAGGAGGGGTCAATGAGGGGGAGGGAGGAGTAAGTGGGAGGAGTCAGGGTGGGGAATGGAAAGAGGGTAAATAAGGGAGGGATGAGGGAGTGGGGGAGGGATCAGGGTGCAGGAAGGATGGAGGGAATGCAGAGGGAGTAAGGGAGGGGTCAGAGAGAATGAAGAGAGGAGGGGTGAGGAAAGGAAGGAGGGAGGGAGGAAAGGAAGGAGTAAGGGCAGGAAGGAGGGGTAAGGGAGGGAGGGAGGGAGGGAGGGTAAGGGAGGGAGGGAGGGCAAACAATATCACGCTGCTCAAATGTACAAGACTTGTAACAGATATGGTGTCGGGGAGAGAGACTGAAGGGTGGCGACTCACTACCGATCGTTCACTCCCCATAACCTAACGACCAACTACCCAATCACTTCACTAATTACTCAACTACCTTCCCCACATTAAACCACCTCCACCAACCATACTAAATGACCTCAAATTACCACATAGACGGAGATAATAATAATAGTTTGTTGGTTTCAATAGAGATGATAAACCACATCTAACCTATAAGAGACAAGACCATAATGTTTTGACCCAATCGATGAATTATGAAACACAAGCGTAAATATTATAGATGGTATCACATTGTTAGAGCGTAATGGCGCACAACAGCTACAGTGACTATAGTGTTCACCCCTCCTCCTACACCCCCCCCCCTCCCACCCCTTATACCCCTGAGACACTCTACTGAACATTGTACTTGATATTTCATTAGTCCGTTCCAGGGGGCCACTTTTTCAGGGGTAGGGGGAGGAGGAGGGAGGGGGGGGGTGTTGGGGGTAGTGAGGGGTAGTGGTAGTGGGGTAAGGGTGATGGGGAAAGGGGGTAATTTAACGATCGTGTAAGAGCCTTTGAGAATAATATCAGTGTTTGTCTTTGAGAGATGAGGGATAACGTGTGTAAATATACCCAGATATTATTATCCTTTATCTTAATAGTATCTTAAATAATGGCAGCAAACAAAAAAAACCCAAGTGGCTATCGTATTAAGATTTGAAAATATAGCAATATGCAACTGAACGAGCATGAATGGT
>NW_024740094.1:1757314-1802314 GCF_018991925.1 Homarus americanus
AAAAAAAAAAAAAAAAAAAAAAAAAAAAAAAAAAAAAAAAAAAAAAAAAAAAAAAAAAAAAAAAAAAAAAAAAAAAAAAAAAAAAAAAAAAAAAAAAAAAAAAAAAAAAAAAAAAAAAAAAAAAAAAAAAAAAAAAAAAAAAAAAAAAAAAAAAAAAAAAAAAAAAAAAAAAAAAAAAAAAAAAAAAAAAAAAAAAAAAAAAAAAAAAAAAAAAAAAAAAAAAAAAAAAAAAAAAAAAAAAAAAAAAAAAAAAAAAAAAAAAAAAAAAAAAAAAAAAAAAAAAAAAAAAAAAAAAAAAAAAAAAAAAAAAAAAAAAAAAAAAAAAAAAAAAAAAAAAAAAAAAAAAAAAAAAAAAAAAAAAAAAAAAAAAAAAAAAAAAAAAAAAAAAAAAAAAAAAAAAAAAAAAAAAAAAAAAAAAAAAAAAAAAAAAAAAAAAAAAAAAAAAAAAAAAAAAAAAAAAAAAAAAAAAAAAAAAAAAAAAAAAAAAAAAAAAAAAAAAAAAAAAAAAAAAAAAAAAAAAAAAAAAAAAAAAAAAAAAAAAAAAAAAAAAAAAAAAAAAAAAAAAAAAAAAAAAAAAAAAAAAAAAAAAAAAAAAAAAAAAAAAAAAAAAAAAAAAAAAAAAAAAAAAAAAAAAAAAAAAAAAAAAAAAAAAAAAAAAAAAAAAAAAAAAAAAAAAAAAAAAAAAAAAAAAAAAAAAAAAAAAAAAAAAAAAAAAAAAAAAAAAAAAAAAAAAAAAAAAAAAAAAAAAAAAAAAAAAAAAAAAAAAAAAAAAAAAAAAAAAAAAAAAAAAAAAAAAAAAAAAAAAAAAAAAAAAAAAAAAAAAAAAAAAAAAAAAAAAAAAAAAAAAAAAAAAAAAAAAAAAAAAAAAAAAAAAAAAAAAAAAAAAAAAAAAAAAAAAAAAAAAAAAAAAAAAAAAAAAAAAAAAAAAAAAAAAAAAAAAAAAAAAAAAAAAAAAAAAAAAAAAAAAAAAAAAAAAAAAAAAAAAAAAAAAAAAAAAAAAAAAAAAAAAAAAAAAAAAAAAAAAAAAAAAAAAAAAAAAAAAAAAAAAAAAAAAAAAAAAAAAAAAAAAAAAAAAAAAAAAAAAAAAAAAAAAAAAAAAAAAAAAAAAAAAAAAAAAAAAAAAAAAAAAAAAAAAAAAAAAAAAAAAAAAAAAAAAAAAAAAAAAAAAAAAAAAAAAAAAAAAAAAAAAAAAAAAAAAAAAAAAAAAAAAAAAAAAAAAAAAAAAAAAAAAAAAAAAAAAAAAAAAAAAAAAAAAAAAAAAAAAAAAAAAAAAAAAAAAAAAAAAAAAAAAAAAAAAAAAAAAAAAAAAAAAAAAAAAAAAAAAAAAAAAAAAAAAAAAAAAAAAAAAAAAAAAAAAAAAAAAAAAAAAAAAAAAAAAAAAAAAAAAAAAAAAAAAAAAAAAAAAAAAAAAAAAAAAAAAAAAAAAAAAAAAAAAAAAAAAAAAAAAAAAAAAAAAAAAAAAAAAAAAAAAAAAAAAAAAAAAAAAAAAAAAAAAAAAAAAAAAAAAAAAAAAAAAAAAAAAAAAAAAAAAAAAAAAAAAAAAAAAAAAAAAAAAAAAAAAAAAAAAAAAAAAAAAAAAAAAAAAAAAAAAAAAAAAAAAAAAAAAAAAAAAAAAAAAAAAAAAAAAAAAAAAAAAAAAAAAAAAAAAAAAAAAAAAAAAAAAAAAAAAAAAAAAAAAAAAAAAAAAAAAAAAAAAAAAAAAAAAAAAAAAAAAAAAAAAAAAAAAAAAAAAAAAAAAAAAAAAAAAAAAAAAAAAAAAAAAAAAAAAAAAAAAAAAAAAAAAAAAAAAAAAAAAAAAAAAAAAAAAAAAAAAAAAAAAAAAAAAAAAAAAAAAAAAAAAAAAAAAAAAAAAAAAAAAAAAAAAAAAAAAAACATGCTGCCATGCCATGCCACAGCCATCACAGCAGGTGCCACGTGTCAACAATCACTAGTAAGTCTGCTTGTGGTGGCATCTCTCGCCACTACCATACTAGTAACCCGCCCTCACATCCCGTCAGTACTCCATTAAAAGATTTCCGGGGGGCCATTGTGTCTTAATCCACAGTACTTAAGTAACCTCTAAATCCACACCCCACTACAAGTAATCCACCCCTCCCACCTCCTCCCCCTCCCTCCCTTCATTCAGGGTAAGACGAGGGGTGGGGGGGGGTGGGACCATTAGAACCATTCATCAGCCCATTACTGAGAGTGGTGGTCCTTCCCCTCCCCTCTCTTTCCCGGGTCAAGGTGAGGGGGGGTGGGGGGCGCTGTAAATAAACCGAGAGCTTTTTAAATCTGGTTATGTAGTCAAAGTACATAACTTTAATGTACCGGCACCTACACTAACCACACCTAACCAAACCAAACCTAACCTAACCAAACCTAACCTAACCTAACCTAACCTAACCAAACCTAACCTAACCAAACCTAACCTAACCAAACCTAACCTAACCAACCCTAACCTTACTTAGAGGTGAGGTTAGAGGTTGTAACAGATGGTTGTGTGTGTGTCAATTACCAGCTGCTGAATACATAATACATACTGTATAAAATAATATGTATAATACCTCACATAAAATACATACGACAAAATAAGTAATAATACACAATATACATAAAATACATACGATATAATACATAATTTTTACTACATAAAATACATACGATAAACTACATAATACATGGTGACTGTAGCTTCAATACAGGATAATACTCACGACTGTACTAGAAGGGTCAGGCGAATCATCACCACGCCTTGCCATGCTCCACCACGCCTTGCCACGCCCTACCATGCTCCACCACGCCTTGCCACGCCCTACCATGCTCCACCACGCCCCACCACGCCACGCCCCACCACGCCCTGGAAGAAGACAAAACGCCTAGGTTATTCTGCAATATTCTAAGGTTGTAGGTTGTAAATATAAATCCGTGTTGTGTTAATTATTGTAAATATATAACCGGCTTGTATTAATGGTTGTAAATATATATATATATATATATATATATATATATATATATATATATATATATATATATATATATATATATATATCAGGGTTGTGTTAATGGCTGTAAATAGATAAGCGGGTTGTATTAATGGTTGTAAATATATATCGGGGTTGTATTGAGGTTGTAAAGGTTTCTGGTGACTATAACAACAGCCAGTTTTAATTACCTCACGACCTGAACCCCTGTAGACACCTGCCAACATCTACCCACTATCCACCACCATCCACCCACTATCATCTACCCACTATCCACCACCATCTACCCACTATCATCTACCCACTATCCACCACCATCTACCCACTATCCACCATCATCTACCCACTATCCACTAGTCGCAATAAGCTGCACACCATTAGAGTGAATCATTGGTTCATTAATACTCACCTTTATTACCTGTAAGACAAATCATCTCGTTAAGGCGGACTTTTAACAGGGTCTCTACCTCACCTGGCCGATAATTTCTCGTCTACCTTGAGGGCATCACCTGAAGATTAGCCCCCCAGCTTCTTTCACCTTCAGATTAACTATCCTAACGCTTATTTATCTTTATTTAACATGTTGTCTAATTTAACATGTCTAATTTAACATATTGTCTAATTTATCATGTTGTCTGATATAACCTAACCTAACCTAACCTGACCTGACCTGACCTGACCTACCTTGAGGGCATCACCTGAAAATTACCCCCCCCAGCTTACTTAATTTTAAGATTAATTATCCTAACACTAATCAAACCTAACATTTAACTTGATTTAACCTAATCTCACCTAACTTAATCTAACATACATCCCATAACCTAATCTAATTGAAACTAACCAAATGCTAACTTAACCTAAAACACCATAGGTAGAATTGGGGTGGTTAATCATCAAGTGAAATAAGCTGTGGGGTTAAGCTTCAGGTGATCCGCTAAAGGGAGACAGCTTAATTGCTCCACACACCTGTTTACAAAAATAATCGAAATCTTTAGTACACACTGTTCTCGCTTTAACAATATCAGGTGAGGCTTCTTTATTTACACCCTGTTTGTATTTTTATACCGGTTATTTACCTTGTTTATACTTTCTTTGTTTACATATGTTTATACCCCTTGTTTATACATAATTTTACGCCTTGTTTATATTTTGGTTTACACACTGTTTACCTGAACTATAACCCATCTCTTTAATCAACCTGTTTACACATGTAGTCACAAGCGATGGCTAAACGTGTCTACACCTGTCTACATTAACACCTTAATTGCATCTGTTGTTAACAAGTTTCACCATGAATTAAAATAAACATTAATAGATGTTGGCAGACAGAGGGCAGATGTTGGCAGACTTAACCAGCAGACAATAAGCAGATGTTGACAGACTTAAACCAGCAGATAGAAGTTACCACAAAGCTTAATTCAGCAGCTTAGAACAGTACACAAGCTGACACAGTAAAAAAAAAAATAAGCTGGATGGGCAATAATTTTACAGCAATGATCACGTGAAAAACTCACCTAGACGAATCAATGTGTGTGTAATAATAATAATAATAATAATAATAATTAACGGTTTATTGAAAGAGCTTGGCAGCCAGAAGGCTGAAAATATACAGTTACATATTTGGGGAATGGGTTACGAATTACAAATAATATACAAGTAACATAAGTGACACAAATAAGACATATAATAACTAGATGGGGAAAAGCTCAAACTACAGTGTGTGTATGTGTGTGTGTGTGTGTGTGTGTGTGTGTGTGTGTGTGTGTGTGTGTGTGTGTGTGTGTGTGTGTGTGTACTGTATATCTGTCGTACATAACACAAAACGACATACATTTAAACTATACCTGTGTGCGTTTGGGTACTATCCCCTCCCCCCCCACCCACCTCATTTGCATACAAAGCTCCATTCACCAAACCTCCTAATTGATAATTCTATATAATTTAGTGAGTTAGATAATTTCTTCGTCATATTACACAAGGTTATGACACTCAGGGGAAAAACTTGACAAACAGGTTAATACAATCGATTCATATTATACACCTGGGCAATAGTATACGCAGGTAGGTTAATGATCCACTGTTTGGCTGTCAGTCTGGTGAAATAAAGTAGTTCCTAATGGTTCCTCGTGCATCGTTCTTAATGTCATTAATAACATGATACAAATGGCCCTTAATAACATTCATAACAAGGGTGATATTTACGTATCCTGGCGAGCGGCTGTATCCCTATGCGGTGTTACATCACGGCTTTTTTTTATTGTAAACACTACTCTGTGTACGTTATTATCGAGTGACTTACGCACACTGAGGAGTTATACGTACACACTAGACTCACATAACTTTTAGACTATACATATATAGCATGGGTTGATTACATAGCGTGGGGTCGAGTACTTACACAGCGTGAGTTCGGTACTATAATATAACGTGGGTTGAGTACATAGATTAGACTTTTTCGAAATTGGGGTCAATTGTTACAGCTACAACACACACACACACACACACACACACACACACACACACACACACACACACACACACACACACACACACACACACACACACACACACACACACACACACACACACACACACACACACACACACACACAGCCACACACACACACACACACACACACACACACACACACACACACACACACACACACACACACACACACACACACACACAGTCTCCTGATGCCATATGGTGTATGTGGACAGAGCTATACACTAAACAATACACACACACATCCACCTCAATTTAAACACTTACATACTTACATAAGAGACTAAAATAACACCCAAGAGCCACAAAAATATATAGAATTAAAAGAAGAAAAGTTCATCAATAACATAAATAACACGTCCTAAGCCTTATGAATTAAGGTGGGAAGTGAACAGGTGAATGGTATAATTAACAAGGTGGGATTAGCATGCATGAGGGGAGGAGAGGGGAGGAGGGGAGAGGAGGGGAGAGAGGAGAGGAGAGGGAGAGGGAGGGAGGGAGAGAGGGAGGGGAGGGAGGGGAGGGGAGGAGAGGGAGAGGGGAAGAGAGAGGAGAGGGGAGGGGAGGGAGAGGGGAGGGGAGGAGAGGGAGGAGGAGAGAGGAGAGAGGAGAGGAGAGAGAGGGAGAGGGAGAGAGAGAGAGGAGAGGGGAGAGAGAGAGGAGAGGAGAGAGGGAGAGGAGGGGAGGGGAGGAGAGGGGGGAGGGGAGGGGAGGAGGAGGTTAAGGCATGTGTGTGTGTGTGTGTGTGTGTGTGTGTGTGTACAGGTAAGATTGGGGGTTAACACTGTCTTGCTTACGTACACACAGTGGGGATGGACACAGGTCTGTCAAGAGAAGTGTTGTGTTGTTATTATTGTTTTGGTAGTTAGGGTGTGTGTGTGTGTGTGTGTGTTGTGTGTGTGTGTGTGTGTTGTAATCCCATGTGAGTAAATAAAAAGGTAATCTGTTACTTTTATTTTGCTTTATTGGATATATATACAGATAGATAGATAGATACTGTAGATAGATAGATAGATAGATAGATAGATAGATAGATAGATAAACGATTAAATATATTAGACGCAGACACGAGAGAGAGAGAGAGAGAGAGAGAGAGAGAGAGAGAGAGAGAGAGAGGATGGGTACAGTCAGTGGTCAACAGTAAGTTGTCTGGTTTAGACCACAAGCGGCCTGGCCAGGCAGTGGTCTAACCTCAAAGGGTTGCTTCTGACGTCATTAATCACGTGCCGGATGGTTAGGTTACACACACACACACACACACACACACAAAAGAGAAAGTTAGGAAGGAAGTATTATACAGACAGACACGACTGATAGCAGAAGGTGTTAAGATTTTGTTTTACAGATGTGTTTAACCCTTTGAGGACGATGGTTTAACCCTTTGAGGAAGATGGTTTAACCCTTTCAGGAAGATGGTTTAACCCTTTGAGGAAGATGGTTTTAACTTTGAGGACGATGGTTTAACCTTTGAGGAAGATGGTTTAACCCTTTTGAGGAAGATGTTAACCTTTTGAGGAAGATGGTTTAACCCTTTGAGAACGATGGTTTAACCCTTTGAGGACGATGGTTTAACCCTTTAAGACGATGTGGTTTAACCTTTGAGGACGATGGTTTAACCCTTTTGAGGAAGATGGTTTAACCCTTTGAGGACGATGAAAGTGGAGAGAGAGAGGAGAGAGAGAGAGAGAGAGAGAGTTCTGTGCCCCACACCATACTGAGAAACACCCAGGCGGGCTTGGTTGTGGTCTTTCCTCACCACACAACCTGTATACAACGGGGGGGCAGAAGGGGAAGAGTTGGTCAAGAGGGGGAAAAGGGGGAAGGGGTGTGGGGAAAGAGGAGAGGGGAAGGTAATGAGAAGTGATGAGGAGGATGAAGGGGAGAGGGGAAGAGGATCAAGGAAAAGGGAGGGATATGGGAGGGAAGAGGAAGAATGAGTGTGTGTGTGTGTGTGTGTGTGTGTGTGTGTGTGTGTGTGTGTGTTTACAGAGATAATTCACATAATCCTAAAGTTATCTTCAACAAACAACAAAACATTTATCACCTTTACATAAATTATCCCATTACCACACCTGCTCGTCGTCCAGCTAATTAACTTACACCTGTCATTGGGTTACCTGTGTCAAGATGGCGCTGATAATTACACCGAGACTTTAATAGAATCTCTTATGAGGTTCAGTTAATATTATAAGACTTAAGGGACGACATGAAGATCAGACACCCCTAAGGTTATTTTAACTGATGTTTAAATACTCTTACCTAACCTAACCTAACCCTAACCCTCAACAAGTAGTACCAAGGTATTTAATCATCAGGTGAAATTATGAAAACGGAAGGAACTTAATCAACAGGTAAGGTACAGGTAAGTACAGGTATAAGGTCCCAGGGGGTGCTAGCGCGTCCATCACCATACGAGTTAAAAGAGACAAGTCGTAAAGATAGATTGATGAGAGGTCTGTAAACGGCTGACCATCGTAAACACAGCAAAAGATAATGTAACTGATTTGCTTAACACTTTTCCGACAAACTCAGGTATATCCTATACCAGAGGGGAGGGGTGGGGGATAGGCGTAAGGTAAGCGATACACCCACCCACCCACCCACCCACCCACCCCACCTCAGTCGACCCAGCTGTGTACTATATCCGCACCACCCTGCATGGTCCGTCAAACATATGGTATAGAACAATATGAGAGAGAGAGAGAGAGAGAGAGAGAGAGAGAGAGAGAGAGAGAGAGAGAGAGAGAGAGAGAGAGAGAGAGAGAGAGAGAGAGTCAAAAATATTCCGGCACAGAGGCGGGCAGCACAAACTAGTCGGAAAAGGGAATTAAGTGCGACGTTTGAACACTTTTATCAACCGCTGAATAATACATCAACTGATCTTATCTGTTTCCTCTACACACACACACACACACACACACACACACACACACACACACATATATAAATCAAGACCCACAAGTAAGAATATTACTAAACGATCGCAGGTAATGACAGGTGATTCAGGTAAAAAGAGACAGGTGTGTGTCTGTCTGTCTGTCTGTCTGTCTGTCTGTCTGTGTGTGTATGTCAAAAAGAATTAGTGGTGTAGTAGTAGTAGTAGTAGTAGTAACATACCGAGGATATCAAGGGAGGGGAGGGGATCTGTCATATCATTAGTATATAAATTAGATTTGAAGTGGGTGATAGAGCTTGATGGGCAATTAGGTGTGGTTACAGGTTAGCACTTGGGTGATGAGGGTAGGTGGGCCGAGTGGGAGGCTGAGGTGGAGTGGGCAGTTTGCTGTCGCATGAGGTTGTCAATCACACACTACACAGTTACAAGCCTAACAAAAACTTTGACTTTTCTACCACTATTACTATTACTACTACTACTACTACTACTATCATCACCACCACCACCACTCTCATCACCACCACTACTACTACCATCACCACCACTACTACTACTACTATCATCACCACCACCACTACTATCATCACCACCACCACTACTATCATCACCACCACTACTACTACTACCACTCACCACTACTACTACTATCACCACCACCACTACTATCATCACCACCACCACTGCTATCATCACCACCACCATTACTATCATCACCACCACCACTACTATCACTACTATCATCACCACTACTATCATCACCACTACTATCATAACCACCACCACCACTACTACTACTACTATACTATCACCACCACCACCACTATACTATCATCACCAACACCACTACTCTCATCACCACCACCACTACTCACTATCACCAATTACTCTCATCACCACCACTACTACTACTATCACCAACTAACTACTACTACTACTATCATCACCACCACCACTACTATCATCACCACCACCACTACTATCATCACCAACACTACTACTACTACCACCACCCTACTACTACTATCACCACCACCACTACTACTACTATCACCACCACCACCACTATCATCATCACCACCACTGCTATCATCACCACCACCATTACTATCATCACCACCACTACTACTATCATCACTACTATCATCACCACCACCACTCACTTCATCACTACCATCATCACCACCACTATCATCACCACTACTATCATCACCACCACCACCACCACCACTACTACTACTACTATACTACTATCACCACCACCACCATTACCATCATCACCCACCACCACTACCTCTACTCACCACTACCACTACTACTATCACCACCACTACTCATCACCACCACCACTACTACTATCACCACCACCACTACTATCATCACCACCACCCACTACCATCATCACCACCACCACTACCTCATCACCACCACCACTATTACTATCACCACCACTACTCTCATCACCACCACCATACTATCATCACCACCACTACTACCATCATCACACCACCACCAATTACTACTACTACTACTATCACCACCACCACTACTATCATCCCACCACCACTACTATCATCACCACCACCACCTACTACTACTATCACCACCACTACTACTATCACCACCACTACTATCATCACCACCACCACTACTATCACCACACTACTACTATCACCTACTACTATCATCCCACCACCCTACTACTATCATCACCACCACTACTACTATACCACCACTACATTTATTCCATCACCTCAATCAGCTACCACCGCCACCTCAGTTCTGAATGAACAGTACAATGTGCCCTACACTACCTAACTATCCAATACCTACACCTATACACCTAACCAAATCAAACCAAATCTAACAAACCAAACCTAACAAACCAAATCTAACCAAACCAAACCAAATCTAACAAACCAAACCTAACAAACCAAATCTAACCAAACCAAACCAAAATCTAACCAAAACCTAACCAAACCAAATCTAACCAAACCAAACCTAATAACCAAACCAAATCTAACCAAACAAACCTAACCAAACCAAATCTAACCCAAACAAAACAAAATCCATCAAATCAAACCAAACCTAACCTAACCTAATCTAACCTCCTAATCTAACCTAACCTAATCTAACCCAACACAATTAACCTAACTAATCTAACCTAACCCGCCCGGCAGGGTGATCAAGACAACACTCTCAGAGGAACCAAGACACTGGTGAAGAGAGTCGGCCTTCAGCCATCTGTCCATACCTCTGGGGGTGTCTGCCAGAGGGCACACGGGGAGGAGAGTGGGGTAGAAGGGAGGGGAGGAGAGGGGGTAGTGGAGGAGGAGAGGGGTAGTGGAGGAGGAGAGGGGGAGTGGGAGGGGTGGTGAGTAAGAAGAAGTCAGGTGGGAAGGAGGAAGGAAGGAAGGGTTAGAAGAGGAGAGAGGGTAGGTGAAGGAAAGAGGCAGTGGGAAGGAGAATGGAAGGATGTGGGGGCATAGAGAAGAGAGGAGGGGAGGGAGGGAGGATGAGGAGGGGAGAGGGAGAGGGTGAGGGAGAGGGGTCAGATGAGGTAAACCACACAAGAGGTAAAACTATAGGTTATTAGGACCCTCCCACTCACCACCACACCTGTACTCACCTCGTTCCTGATCACACACAAGGCCGACCCTAATCACCGTCATTTACCTGATTTAATTCACCTGTGTTTTCAATACCTCACTAACTCACAAGTAATACAGAGAAGGAATATATTAATGGCAGGATGTCAGTAAATATTGAAAGTTGTATATGTATGAAAATACTAGGTGGTGGGGGTGGCGTGAGGAGGGGTGGAGGAGGGGAGGGAGGGAGGAGGGTGGGGAGGGAGGGAGGGGGGCAGGGCATGGGAATTCCTTACACACGTACTAGTTCAGGGTATAAGTGTGTGTGTGTGTGTGTGTGTGTGTGTGTGTTGAGACAAAATTCCGCCTGGTGGGGCACTGAGAACAAGGCTGGTGCCCTTCTCCTCCATGTCCTCATTATAGGTAACAGGTGAGTCGCAGGTAAATTTTATATACGACAAAAGAAAAAAGAAAAAAATGATAAAATATAATCTGTTTTGTTATCCCCCTTCCCTCCTCTCTCTCTCTCTCTCTCTGTCTCCTCTCTCTCTCTCTCTCTCTCACACACACAGGTCAAACACCACGGCAGGTAATCCCCCCATACTATTCACAAGTCATCACCTGTTTTTTTTGCTTCACTTAAATTATCAAGCAAATCTCTCACAATCCCATCATCTTCTTGACTCTGAATCCTGTGTGTGTGTGTGAGTGGAGTGTGTGTGTGTGTGTGTGTGTGTTTGGAGTGTGGTTACTATCACACACCACCCACACACACTAATTACGTTACTGTGCCCTAGGTAACTCTCACTTGTTGACAATTTATATATGTACTCCCTTGAATACTAAAACACCTCTTGAGCATTTTACAATTACATATCCAAACACAGAATAATAATAAATAAACACGTACATAAAATAATATAATCAACAACAACAACGAAATACAAATAAATAAATAACAGTAGAAGAACGGACGTATAAATATCTCGGCTAAATCCGGATTCGAGTTTCACGAACGTCAACACAGAACACACACATAAACACACCGAGGCAATAGGTAAGCCAAGTCTCGGCCGTAAACTGGATTTAATTATCTACTGACTTGATTATTCTCCTTTTATCATTCACTGTTAATTGTTTATTTTTCTTTATTTCTCTCTCGTCCCTAAGGCGTCATTGTTTGATTTAGAAAATTAATTATATATTTCGAATCTGATTTTTTTTCTTTTCCTGTATGTAATATTTATACTGTGTGTGTGTGTGTGTGTGTGTGTGTGTGTGTGTGTGTGTGTGTGTGTGTGTGTCCAGATAAATAGTGAAAGGTTAAACTATATAAATGTCAATGAAAGTTTATGTAACTCAACCAAACAACTATCTACCTATCCTATCAACCCCCTTATCCAATCACCCTCAACACCATCCTATCAACCCATCTACCATCAAACCCATCCATCCATACAACTACCCACACCACTATCCCCCTATCCCACCAAGTAACAACTAAGTGGGTTTTTTTTACATGAGACCTGGCAATGACGTCGTTTTGCTTGTGTGTGTAAGCGACCACTACCCCCAGCGCTGACTATATTAAGAATTCAATGCCGCGTCTACTGAATACTGAAGCAGATGATTACGTTAAGTAGGTGACCTGAGGCGACGGAGAGGGGCTAGGAGGGAGAGGGTAGGGAGAGGGAGTGAATGAAGGAAGGAGGGAGAGAGAGAGAGAGAGAGAATTAACTCCTTAGTACGTGGAGTTAACACTATGATCATAATGTTATCGTACTCAAGTTGTTGTACTCAAAGGGTTTAGTCATTTAGTACTCGTCCACCTTTACTTCTTCTGTGTCTATTCTTCTCTCCTCCTCCATCTTCCTCCTCTTCATGTCCTTCCTTCATCCTCCTCTTCCTGTCCTTCCTTCATCCTTCTTTTCCTGTCCTTCTTCCTCCTCTTCATGTCCTTCCTTCATCCTCCTCTTCCTCTCCTTCCTCCTTCCTCCTCCTCCTCCTCCTCCTCCTCTCCCTCTCCTTCCTCCTCCCCTGCCTCCTCCTCCATGCAACTCCTCCACAAGCTCACCCCTCCACGTTCAATCAGGGCTCACAGTACCACGTCGAGGTCCTTGATATAACGAACCGATAAATTGGTCCACTACACACACCACCTCCACACGTCACAACTAATGCTCATACTTTACCAAAACCGACAAGTGTCTCAGATATCGACTTTGAGGCAACAGTCACTGAACGCCCCATTGATCTGCGGCTCAACTAACTCAACACAGCTATAGGGTAGTAGTGCAATAATCCAGGGGTGTCTAATTTACAGGTAATCACAAGAGGAACAATGTGTGGTCCACCGTAGTATATTAAGACAGATACTAAACCCAAGTTCCTCTTATTACCTAAAACTCCTCCACCAATATAAAAAAAAAAAACTCGGATAATGTGTACATAGTCCCCGCCTCCGATAACACCAGAGTCTCCCATTAACATACAAGACTCGCAACACATTTTTAGTCAGTGGAAGAGTGTTGAACAAGATGCCACCATTAACGATTATACTCCTCCATTATAAGAACATTTAACCAACACATTATTTTTTTTTTTTTACCACCTTCGGTCTGTCTCAACAGGTGAACGAGGAGAACCCATTAAATAATATTCCTTTTGGTATGACCGCTTACCCAACTACATCACATAAACTTGCCTATCATCTGTCGCCTCTATCATCCTGTTGTTTGGGTATCATAATGCCGGCGCCCCTATCATCGTATACCACCTGTCTATCATCCTACCACACAGCTGCACCACTGTTACGCAGGGTATCATACTGCTGCCTCTATTATCATATTATTTACACAATACTATGGTAGCACCCTACAAGCATCACCCTGCCACCCTAACAACCCTGCCACCCATCCTGCCTCGCACAGTGTTGACATCAGGCCAGGCCCCAGAACTTGAAGTTGGCTGGGCCACCATGGAGCCGCACCCTGGCCAAGCATTCCTTTTTTACTACCAGACCTTATTAGTGAGGCCATCACATGAGAGAGAGAGAGAGAAATAACAGCAGAATAAGAATAGAAAATATGAACAAGATAATGAGAGAGAGAATGTTTGTATGCATGTATGTTTTGGCCTTATCACGTTATCAAGCAGCCAGATCTTGGGTGAGAAGCTGTGTGTGTGTGTGTGAAGAGAACGGGACAGGGGGGAGGAGGGAGGTAGAGGAGAAGAGGAATTAGGAGAACATTAGAAGGAGGAATAAAGAATAGAATAAGTGGCTTAGTATTCAGGGATAACATAACGCAGGAAAGAGGAGAGGGAGGAGGGAGGAGAAGGGGTTGAGGGAAGAATGAAGGAAGAATATGAAAGAGGACGTGGGTGGAGAGAGAGAGAGCTTAAGATGTCAGCCATGATAGACAGGCCGATTTAGGATTAGCTAAACACACTTTGTCGAGGCCCGATGACGGCTGCTGACGGACCTACCTGAGAACTGTGACGGACCCCCCCTGAAATATGTTACCCTGTGACGGCTCCTGTTACGGCTAGACGTTTCAGTTGACCCACGTAACGTTACGTTGTTGTTTGTGTGTGACGGCGACGCGTTGCAACTCATCGTCTGTGACTATAGTGTGTGTGTGTGTGTGTGTGTGTGTGTGTGTGTGCGTGTGTGTGTGTGTGTGGGGTGTGTGTGCGTGTGTACCCTACTATATTATAAACAATATTCTCTCTCTCTCTCTCTATCTATCAATCAATCTCTCTCTCCTCCTCTCTCTCTCATCACCGGAAGTGTCAATCATCAGCTGGTGGGCATGAGGTGGGTATTAGTGTGATCCATATGACTGTATCACGTCTGGGCATCACTGATGGTTAGATACTGTACATAACGGCCACATAGATACTACCACTACCTCTGCCCCCCACCACTCCCTGCCCCCTCCACCTCCTGCCCCACCACCCACACTACCACTCCCCTGCCCCACTACCACCTATCCTGCCCCCACCACTACCTCCTGCTCCACCCACCACCACTACTCCCCTGCCCTACCTACCCTGCCCCTACCACCACCCACCTACCTACCCCTGCCCCTACCTCCTGCCCCCTACTCCCCTGCCCCTACCCACCTCCTACCCCTGCTCCCCTGCCCCCTACCTCCCTGCCCCTACCCTACCTCCTGCCCCACCACCACTACCCTCTCCCCTGCCCCTACTCCCCTGCCCCTACCCCTGCCCCTCTCCCCTGCCCCACTCACCTCCTGCCCCACCACCTCCCTCCCCACCACCTCACCCCCTGCCCCACCACCACTACATCCTGCCCTCTCCCTGCCCCACCACCACTACCTCCTGCCCCACCACCACCTACCCCTGCCCCTACCACCACCCCTGCCCCACACACCCTCCTGCCCCACCACCACAATACCCTCTCCCTGCCCCTACCTCCTGCCCCACCACCACACTACCACCTCCCCCCCACCACCACCTCCTGCCCCACCACACACCCACCTGCCCCACACCACCACCTCCTGCCCCTACCACTACCTCCTGCCCCTACCACTACCTCCTGCCCCACCACCACTACCACTACCTCCTGCCCCACTACCCACACCTCCCCTACTCCCTGCCCACACTGCCCCACCTCCTGCCCCTACCTCCTGCCCCACCCCACCTCCCCTGCCCCACACCTCCTGCCCCTCCTGCCCACCACCACACCCACTACTTCCCCCACACCCTATTATCCCGCTCTTGCCCACCCACCTCATCCCTACCTACTGCTGAACTCTTGCCCCCCTCCACGCTGATGAGCTGGGTGAGTATTGTTGAACTTGTTGTGTGGGGGAGATGGAGAGAAAGTGCAGGGGTGTGATGGAGGAGAGAAGGAGTGTGAGGGAGGAGAGAAAGGAGTGTAGGAGGAAGAGGAGAAAATGAGGAGGAGTGGGGAGGGAGGATGTGTGGGGAGGGAGGGAGTTATGCAGGTAGTTGCTGAAGGAGGGAGGGAAGGAGGGAAGGAAAGAGGAAGGCAGGTTATGCAGGCAGTTACTGAGGGAGGGAGGGAGGGACAAACAGAATGACAGTAATCTGACTTGTAACAACAACACAACACAGATCTATATAAGGTCCCTCTCACTTACCTCTCACCTCCTCTCTATCCTCCTCCCTCTCTCTCCTCCTCTCTCATCTCTCTCACTTGCCTCTCCTTTGCTCCCAGTCTCTCCTAACCATTCCTGAGAGAGGGGCTACTCAAAAACTAGTCCACTCATCTTATAGAAACTTGACAGACATGTGACGTAATCTCACCTGTCAGGGGTCATCACTTGACCTCACCTGTCAGGGGTCATCACTTGACCTCACCTGTCAGGGGACATCACTTGACCTCACCTGTCAGGGGACATCACTTGACCTCACCTGTCAGGGGACATCACTAGACCTCACCTGTCAGGGGTCATCACTGGGCCTCACCTGTCACCTTCACTTTTTCCTACACCTCCACCATTACCATAACAAGGTTCCCTCACCACCATTACCATGAGAACACAATATTCGTGGATTCATTAAATTTTGCATCATGAGTCATCACTCTTGTCAAAAACTGAAGGGTCACCATTAAACATGAATACTTATTGTGTGTGTGTGTGTGTGTGTGTGTGTGTGTGTGTGTCAGTTTTTTGGTGGGCATGTGCGTGCGTGCGTTCGTTCGTTTCCTGTACACAATGGTAGCTATCCATCTATCGACCTATCCATTTATTTATCTGTTTATCTGATAGACAATCCATCGATTATCTCTATGTATCCATCACTCATGAATTTATCTATCTATCTATCTTTCTTTATCTATCTAATCTATCTATCTATCTATCTATCTTTATATCTATCTATCTATCTACTTTTATCTATCTAATTTATATATATTTATCTTTCTTTAATCTATCTACATTAATATGTATACCTTAACAGGAAGGACTGCCTGTGATGTGACCTGTGGCGCGTCTCTATGACTGAGGCTGATCAGCTGTGCAGCAGCCTAAGTGGCTGACCAGCACCTGAACAATGACCTGGGGCTGACCAGCACCTGAACAATGACCTGGGGGCTGACCAGCACCTGAACAATGACCTGGGGGCGTGGCACCTGAACAATGACCTGGAGACTGGCGGGCTACCAGAGCTGACCGGCACCTGAACAATGACCGGGGCTGACCAGCACCTGAACAATGACCTGGGGGCTGACCAGCAACTGAACAATGACCTGGGGCTGACCAGCACCTGAACAATGACCTGTGGGGCTGACCAGCACCTAAATGACTAACAGAAGGAACATGACCTGAGGGATGCCCGTCACCTGTAGCAATAACCTGGGGCTGACCATCACCTGAACAATGACCTGGGGGGCTGACCAGCACCTGTGAGGGAAGGAACATAACCTGAGGGGCTGACCGCCATCTGTACAATGACCTGAGGGCCGACCGTCACCTGTACAATGACCTGGGGCTGACCTGTGGGGCGCGTCACCTGCACCTGTGCTCGTGACCTGGGGTTATGAAGACTTGCACAATTCCTGGGCCAAGTGCGTCGAGAGCCACCTGTCGCCCTCACCCTCGGGTACCCCACCATAAACCTCTCCTGCTAATTATACGTGCATCAGTAACGACCCACCTCCAATACCACCCTTGAGGCCACCTGTTGTAAAGGTGAGAGTCTGTCATCTCTCTCTCTCTCTCTTCTCTCTCATCCTCTCTCTCTCTCTCTCTCTCTCTCTCATCCCTCTCTTTCATCCCCTCTCTTTCTCTCATCATATCTCTCACCCCCCTCTCTCTCTTTCATCCCCTCTCTTTCTCTCATCATATCTCCACCCCTCTCTCTCACTCTCTCAATGTACGTCACTTTGAATTTTTCTCTCTCAGCGCCTGTGAAGAATAAGGGTTGAGTTTTTACAATACCGTACCGTGAACGAGAGAGAGAGAGAGAGAGAGAGAGAGAGAGAGAGGTGAAGGTGTCAGGTTACCGGAGGCAGGTGACACACTGCAGGTCAGACTCACCTACGACATCCTCACCTCATCCTTCTTTATCATCATTTATTTATTCTCACTTATCTATTTTGTCGTACCTTTATTAATATTATCGTATTTTTATTGTATCTCACTTACGACAAAAATAAAACCCCAAGGCATCCCTGAGAAAATAGTACAGAAGTTTAGTGTGTGAGTGACCGACCACCGTCACTCTTAACGTGGTCACTCAACCCTTCAAAAATAGAAAAATAACGTTTGTGAAAATCTTTGAGAAATCAGCCCAGGAATTTTTTTATCATTTTTATTTAATATTTTTTAAAGTCATTCTTAAAAGGACTTACGATAGTTATTTCCAGTAATCATTCTAACACAATAAACTTAAGGCAGTCATTCTTAAAAAGGTCTAATGGGGCGTCATTCTTTATACAGCCTCGGGAGTAACGGCAGACGGTGAGAGAGAGAGAGAGGGAATACCTGAGCCTGTTAAAGATATCACTGTTATCCACACACACACACACACACACACACATCATACCACACACAGAACACCCATCTCCACCAGAGACAACCAGACACCTAGACAGAACACAGACACCTACCCAGACACAGACACCTACCCAGACAGACAGACACAGACACCTACCCAGACAGACAGACACAGACACCTACCCAGACAGACAGACACCAACCCAGACAGAGACACCTGCCCAGACAGACAGAACAGAACCTACCCAGACACAGACACCTACCCAGACAGACACCCAGACAGACAGACACAGACACCTACCCAGACAGTCAGACACAGACACCTACCCAGACAGACACAAACACCACCCAGACAGACAGACACCAACCCAGACAGAGACACCCAGACAGACAGACACAGACACCTACCCAGACACAGACACCTGCCCACAGACAGACACAGACACCTACCCAGACAAGACACCAGACAAAGACAGACCACAGACAGACACAGACACAGAAACCCACCCAGACAGACAGACAGACACCTGCCCAGGACAGACACAGACACCACCTACCCAGACAGACAGACACAGACACCTACCCAGACAGACACAGACACAGGAAACCTACCCAGACAGACAAGACAGACACCTACCCAGACAGACAAGACACAGACACCTACCCAGACAAGAGAGACAGACACCTACCCAGACAGACACACACCCACCCAGACAGACACAGACACAGAAACCTACCCAGACAGACACAGACACAGAAACCTACCCAGACAGACAGACACCACCAGACAGACAGACAGACACAGACACCTACCCAGACAGACAGACACAGACACCCAGACAGTCAGACACAGACACCTACCCAGACAGACAGACACAGAAACCTACCCAGACAGACACAGACACAGAAACCTACCCAGACACACAGACACAGAAACCTACAGACAGACAGACAGACACCTACCCAGACAGACAGACAGACACAGACACCTACCCAGACAGACAGACAGACACCTACCCAGACAGACAGACAGACACAGACACCACCACAGACAGACACAGACACCTACAGACACACAGACACAGAAACCTACCAGACAGACAGACAGACACCTACCCAGACAGACAGACAGACACAGACACCTACCCAGACAGACAGACACAGACACCTACCCAGACAGACACAGACACAGAAACCTACCCAGACAGACAGACACAGACCCTGCCCAGACAGACAGACACAGACACCTACCCAGACAGACAGACAGACACCTACCCAGACAGACAGACACAGACACCTACCCAGACAGACAGACACCAACCAGACAGAGACACCTGCCCAGACAGACAGACACAGACACCTGCCCAGACACAGACACCTACCCAGACAGACAGACACAGACACCTCACCCAGACAGACAGACACAGACACCTACCCAGACAGACAGACACAAGACACCTACCCAGACAGTCAGACACAGACACCTACCCAGACACAGACACCTACCCAGACAGACAGACACAGACACCTACCCAGACAGACAGACACAGACACCTACCCAGACAGACAGACACCAGCCAGACAGAGACACCTGCCCAGACAGACAGACACAGACACCACCCAGACACAGACACCTACCCAGACAGACAGCACAGACACCTACCCAGACAGACAGACACCCAGTGCACAGACAGACACAGACACCCACCCAGACAGACAGACAGACACAGACACCTACCCAGACACAGACACCTACCCAGACAGACAGACACAGACACCTACCCAGACAGTCAGACACAGACACCTACCCAGACAGACAGACACAAACACCTACCCAGACAGACGACACCAACCCAGACAGAGAGACACCTGCCCAGACAGACAGACACAGACACCTACCCAGACACAGACACCTGCCCAGACAGACAGACACAGACACCTACCCAGACAGTCAGACACAGACACCTACCCAGACAGACAGACACAGACACCTACCCAGACAGTGACACAGACACCTGCCCAGACAGACAGACACAGACACCTACCCAGACAGACAGACACAGACACCTACCCAGACAGACACAGACACAGAAACCTACCCAGACAGTCAGACACAGACACCTGCCCAGACAGACAGACACAGACACCTACCCAGACAGACAGACACAGACACCTGCCCAGACAGACAGACACAGACACCTACCCAGACAGACAGACACAGACACCTACCAGACAGACAGACACAGACACCTACCCAGACAGACAGACACAGACACCTACCCAGACAGACAGACACGACACCTACCCAGACAGTCAGACACAGACACCTGCCCAGACAGACAGACACAGACACCTACCCAGACAGTCACACACCTACCCAGACAGACAGACACAGACACCTACCCAGACAGACACAGACACAGAAACCTACCCAGACAGACAGACAGACACCTACCCAGACAGACAGACAGACACAGACACCCACCCAGACAAGACAGACACAGACACAGACACCTACCCAGACAGACAGACAGACAGACACCTACCCAGACAGTCAGACACAGACACCTACCCACAGACAGACACAGTCAGACACAGACACCTACCCAGACAGACAGACACAGACACCTCCCGCAGACAGACACAGACACCTACCCAGACAGACAGACACAGACACCTACCCAGACAGTCAGACACAGACACCTGCCCAGACAGACAGACACAGACACCTACCCAGACAGTCAGACAGACACCTACCCAGACAGACAGACACAGACACCTACCCAGACAGACACAGACACAGAAACCTACCAGACAGACAGACAGACACCTACCCAGACAGACAGACAGACACAGACACCTACCCAGACAGACAGACACAGACACAGACACCCACCCAGACAGACAGACAGACAGACACCTACCCAGACAGTCAGACACACACCTACCCAGACAGACAGACACAGACAGTCAGACACAGACACCTACCCAGACAGACAGACACAGACACCCTACCCAGACAGACAGACACCCACCCAGACAGACAGACACAGACACCTACCCAGACAGACAGACAGACAGACCCCCCAGACAGACAGACACAGACAGTCAGACACAGACACCTACCCAGACAGACACAGACCTACCCAGACAGACAGACACAGACACCTACCCAGACAGACACAGACACTCCAGCAGTAGACACAGACACCTACCCAGGCACGTCAGACAGACACCTACCCAGACAGACAGACACAGACACCTACCCAGACAGACACAGACACCTGCAGACAGTCAGGACACAGACACCTGCCCAGACAGACAGACAGACAGACACCTACCCAGACAGACAGACAGACACAGACACCTACCCAGACAGTCAGACACAGACACCTGCCCAGACAGAGACACAGACACCTACCCAGACAGTCAGACACAGACACCTACGACAGTCAGACACAGACACCCAGACAGACAGACAGACACAGACACCTACCCAGACAGACAGACAGACACAGACACCTACCCAGACAGTCGACACAGACACCTGCAGACAGACAGACACGAACACCTGCAGACAGACAGACCAGACACGGAGCACCTGCCCAGACAGGCGAAGACGCAGACACCTGCAGACAGACAGACGGGCACAGACACCTGCGAACCAGACGGAGCACCTGCAGACAGACAGAACACAGACACCCTGCAGACAGACAGACAGACACAGACACCTGCCCAAGACAGACAGACACAGACACCTACTACCCAGACAGACGAACCAGACACAGACACCTGCCCAGACAGACAGACACGAACCCTTTACCTGCCCCCAGACAGACAGATAGACATATTGACACCTAATCAGACAGACAGAGACAGATAGATATTCATTCAGTAAAACCTATCACACACACACACACACACACACACACACACACACACACACACAGGTAGAAGGTAAACAAGTGTAAACAAGACAAAACAAAGGTAGACAGTCGTCGATACAGTCAAGAGTTATCGTCACGGGTCAAGTGGTGTAAATACCTTGATGGTCTTTAGTGTTGTGAGGTCATGTCGTCTCATCAGTCTTATTCTCCCTCAGTTAATGGCCTCTACCTCACAATGGCCTCAAGAGAGAGAGAGAGAGAGAGACAAAACAAGGGCCGCTCCTAGTGTGTGTGTGTGTGTGTGTATATCTTGATGGATGACAGTTATCGTACCCCGGGCACCCGCAGTGTTGCCATCAGGGTATCCTTGACTTTTCTCACACCCAGGTTAACCACCCTACAACTTTCACCCTTATGACAATCTTAACACAAAGATCAAACTCCCTTACCCGCTCCACCCCGCCGCTTCCCAGCTGTTGACCTGATGTTATCTTTAAAAAAAAATATAAGAATACTTTCTCAGCCATCATACCTGAGAACGTACCGAGGCTCACTTTACCTGCCTTTTGTTGTCATGACGATTGATAAGGGAGGTGTTATTAGATGATCATAGTCATTGTTGATGGCTTAAAGTACCTCCACACACAAGGTACCAAATTAATGCTATTTTGTTCCACCAATTAACAAACAATGGTACTGAAACATGTGCACATACAGGTACACGTGCACATGTAGGTACTGAAACATGTGCACATACAGGTACACGTGCACATGTAGGTACTGAAACATGTGCACATACAGGTACACGTGCACATGTAGGTACTGAAACATGTGCACATACAGGTACACGTGCACATGTAGGTACTGAAACATGTGCACATACAAGTACACGTGCACATGTAGGTACTGATACAGATAAGTACACGGAGAGATACGAACATAGGAACAAGAGGAGAAACAAGCACAGACATAGATACAAGTATATGTACAGGTTCAAAGACAGACACAGGTACACATATAAGCACAGGACAGGTGCACATACAAGTACAGGTACAGACACGAGCACAAGTACAGGTACAGAAAGGTACAGGTACAAGCACAGGTACAGGTAAAAGCACAGGTACAGCTACAGGTACAGGCACAGGTAAAAGGCAAAGGGTAATTACAACGGCATTATAATTATGTACAATTAATTTATATGTCCCATTAAAATTACAACTGGCAAATTACTGTAATGTCTTGCAAATACAATTACTTTGACGAGTAACTGATTGTAATTACGATTGTTAACTCCAGGAGGATAATTGTATTTTCCATATGGCGCCGGAGGTGTGTTGTGCAGGCAGGTGGACAGGGCTTAATGATACACTAATATACACTTGTTAATATCATGTGTTTCACCTGTAATATTGTAGCAATAATAACCTAACCTAATGTAACCTAACCTGACCAAATTAAACCAACCAAAACTAACCTAATCTAACCTAACCAAATTAAACCAAACCAAACCTAACATGACCTAATCTAACCTAACATGACCTCATCTAACCTAACATGACCTAATCTAACCTAACATGACCTCATCTAACCTAACATGACCTCATCTAACCTAACATGACCTAATCTAACCTAACATGACCTCATCTAACCTAACATTATAAACCTAACTAACCTAATTAAACAACAAAACAAAAAGCAAAACAAAAACCTAACTAAAAATTACAATGGCATTACAATACATTACATATACGTACACACACACACACACACACACACACACACAAGAACAATTTTAATACCTACAGACACGGGTATAACCAAAGAACAATAAGCAAGGAATCCAACACACACACACACACACACACACACACACTAACGAGCACCAATGGTCATTACCTGGTACTCCCCAACTAGTAAACACGGCCATTACAGGTACTTATTAATTACACTCACACGGTAATTGCTCCTCCAGTAACCTTAGAAGGCCACCTCACTGATCCTGCTGTCCAATTATCATCAGGAATCTTCATTATTAAAAGCTTATTAGTTACATACGGTTGATAATGAGTTAGGATGGTTGGGTAGTTGGGTGGTTGAGGGTAGGTGGTTGGAGGTGGGGGTGGTTGATGGTTGGATGGTGGGGTGGTTGGGGTGGTAGGTAGTTGATTGGTGTAGTTGGGTTGGTTGGGGTAGTTGGATGGTTGGGGTGGTTGGGTGGTTAGGAATATGCCCAAGAGAGTTATCACAGCTAAGACCACACTATCAGTTGTCACTCCGCTTTATGACCCTAATTAGGTATCGATAATTATACCTCATTAAACTTGGGGGTGGGTGGGGGGATGTGGGGGAGGGGAGGGGTTGTTACTACTCGATCTAATCAATTCTTATCCCTAACTACCTCTTACCTAATCGAATTATTACGTAATGGTTAAATTAATCGTCTATTATCAGCCAATTATGATAAAGACTAGCCAATAATTACATGACAGGTTAGTTATTAGTGAACTTCAATGTATCTTTGCAGTACACACACACACACACACACACACACACACACACACACACAGGGAAGGTGAGTACATGGCTATTGGTCAGCATCAGGCAGAGTTTTATCGATCAGTTTTAATAAAATTCCCCCCCAAAAATTTTTTCAAAAATCTGTATAATTTCACACGAGATGTAATTCTAATACCGATAGTTAAGCTTTAAAAATTATATATAAAGCTTTAAATTAACTCGTAAAACTGTCGATTACAAGGATTAATTATAGTGATTAATTTTAACACGGGGATTAGACGCAGCAGACAGGAAACTCGGGTAAGAAATGTTATATAATGTTGCAAGTAAAAACATTATTATTATCATTTAAACTTGATGGTATTAACATCACCCTAAACTTCTTCACTAATGTTTATTACCCCAGAGGAATTATACGTCTCAAGTCCATTGCATCACAGATCTATCATTTAATTTAGGACTCAATAAGTGAACCTAACCTAACCTAACCTAACCGAACCAAATCTAACCTAACCTAACCTAATCTTACGTAACCAAACCTTACTTAACTTCAACTCACCAAACATAATCTAACTTAACCTAACCAAAACCTAACCAAAACCCAACCACCAAGCGGTACACTATATACTTGGGGGGTCAAACCACATCCTAGTAATAAGCATAAGTGAATTTGACACTTATGGCGATAAAAGAACAAAACAGCTACATAAAAACAAATGAACATCAGACAAACAGGAAAAACAAAAACAACAACAAAACTTACTTAAAAAACAAACAAAAACAACAAAACTTACTTAAAAAACAAAAGCAATACTAAAAAAAAACAGAAAAAACAGAAGTAAAAGAAAAAACTTAAACCCCCAAAAGACTAAAATACAGCAAATAAACCAAACTACAGTAAAAAAAATATATGTATAAATAAACCTAAACCAAAAAAATATAAAATAAAATATTTCTTCTTCACTACAGAAGATCCCAAAGGAACCAACTTAACAGATCAATAAAAATAATAAAATCAACGAATAGGAAAAAATGAAGTAAACTTGATAAACCGAAGAGAAATAAAAATCAGGAATAAAAAATGGGAATACAAATAAGGAACGAACGTGAGGAATAAAAATCGGGAAAAAATTAATAATAAAATTCAATAACGAAAATAATGTAAAAAAAAAAATAAAACAATAAAATCAATAATAAAAATCTGGAATAAAAAAAAATAAAAATCAATAAATAAAAACCCAGCTAAATAAAATACAAACAAAACCAATTAAAAAAAATTTCAACACAAAAATTTGAGAAACGACAAAAAAAATAAAAATTATCTTGAATAAATAAAAACCCAACTGGACAAAATAATGTATTGGACAAAAACCCTCATACAAAATACCACAGCAGACAAAACCTATGGACAATATCTTACTTTGGACAAAAACCTGATTTAGTCAGATGTGATTTTGTTCCATAATTGTGTGTGTGCGCGTGTGTGTGTGTGTGTGTGTGTGTGTGTTTTGCTGGTGTAATGGTAATAATTTTTTATAGTACTCTAATTAATAAAAAATATATTATAGTACTCTGACTAATTAAATATTTACGTACTCTGACTATTATGAAGGCCAGAGTACGTAGTGCCATTAATACAGTATCTCTGGTTAATTACTGAAGTACTCTAGTTAACTAATATACAAGCTATCGACATCCATTACAGTACTCGGGTTAATTTCCACAGTACTCTGGTTAATAATCATAGTACTCTGGTTAATCGATACACAGAGTACTAACTAAGGTACAGAGATAGGCAGGCAGGTGGTGCTAAAGATAATTATACCTGCGCAGTGTTACCATTCTGCACCTGACCTGACATGAATACATATGTAAAACTTGTTCCTCTGCCACACAACAAACTCTCCCTCTCTCCTTCACTCCCTCACTCTCTCCTTCATTCCCTCACTCTCTCCTTCACTCCCTCACTCTCTCCTTCACTCCCTCACTCTCTCCTTCACTCCCTCACTCTCTCCTTCTCTCCCTCACTCTCTCCTTCTCTCCCTCACTCTCTCCCTCAAACTCTCCCTCACACCCTCCACCACAACTAGCTCTATACACACTACCAATAAAAAATAAGTATTCCGCCTGACAGTACTGACTTTTATGTACCAAACATTAATTTGCATACATCAAAGTATTATCTTATTGGACCAGTTAGATGCTTCAAGAAACAAAGCTTTTAAACGAGCATTATACAAGTTTTTACTCTATTTGCATTGCTGTTGTTTTTTTCCTGTAAGATTTAACCCCCTTGAGTATAATGATTTGACCTCTTGAGTATGATGACTTGACCTGGTGTGATGATTTGACCTCTTGAGTATGATGACTTGACCTTGTGTGATGATTTGACCTCTTGAGCATAACTTGACCTCTTGAGTATGATGACTTGACCTGGTGTGATGATTTAACCTTTTGAGTATGATGACCTGACCTCTTTGAGTATGATGGCCTGACCTCTTGAGTATGATGATTTGACCACCTTGAGTACGATTACTTGACCTCTTGAGTATGATGGTTTGACCCCTTGAGTACGATAACTTAACCCTAACCTAACACTATCCTAACTTAATCTAACACTAACCTAACCTAACCCAAACAATAACCTAACACTAACCTCACCAAACCTACCTTAACCTAACCTACACACACACACAAAACCAATATAAACATCACCAAACACACACTAAAATATACCAATGTTTACCAATACCTGTAATAAACACACCTGGGCACAAACACAAGTTATAAGAAGGTGTGAGAAAAAAAAAAACATTGTGGTGTCCAGCGTGTGTGACAAACAAACAAACAAACACAAAGGGATTAATAAACCAGAAAATTAAGATGAATTGACCCATCCAGACAGAGACGAAAATAAAACAATACTCGACAGGTCTTACCAAGTTAATGTAAAGGCGTAACTGATGACTAATGAGATGATGATGATGGGTGTGTGAGATAACTAATGAGTAATGATGATGATGATATGTGTGTGTGTGTGTAATGAGTTTGTGTGTGTAATATTCTTGTGTGTGTGTCTCTATATGTGATTGTGTATGTATGTGATTGTGTGATTGTGTTTGTGTGTACCTTCAGTCACCACCCGGACTAGCCACATAATAATTTGATATATATAATGAACAACCACTCACCCTGGCCTAATACTACACCTCATCTTCCCTACTACCTAATACACGTTCACACATCTCTCTCACTCACACACACACACATATATATATACACACATTATCATTCTTGTACACACACACGGAAAATTAACTCGATATCTGACATTTATTTAGACCAACACACGCACACACACATTGACACAGCATTATATCTCTCTGTTTAAAAGCTAATCACCCCATTATACCTCACTAGTTACAGCTAATCACCCTATCATATAGCTCATTACTTACAGAACAACACATCGTCTCACACCCAAATTACCTGGTTCATGTTAATCACCACCCAGGTAGTCAGGTGTCTTGGCCAATGGTTACTTCACCCCACCAATAAAAACTCACTAATTGGCTGTCCAGTGATACCAAAATAATCATTGGTCAGTTAAGTTATTTATGAGGTGATCTGGACGAGGTTGTTTAGTTGAAGTTAAATAGTCGATATAACCGTCTGTTTGTCTGTCTTCTATTCACTGTCTGTCTGTCTGTCTGTCTGTCTGTTAACCATTCGCTGTCTGTCTGTTATCCATTCGCTGTGTATCTGTCTCTCTGTTATCCATTCACTGTCTGTCTACCCCTCACCCATTGTCTGTCTGCCGTCCACTCACTGTCTGCCACCCAATCACTGTCTGCCCCACAATTCCTGCCACCCATCCACCTCCTGCCACCCACTCACTGTCTGCCCCACAAGTACCCACCACCCACGCACTTTCTGCCACATATCCAAATCTACCACCCACTCCCTGCCACCCACCCTGCCACCCTCCTCATGCCACCCGCTGCCACCCATCATTCATAACCTCACGTCACGTCTTTCCAACAATAACCTGACACACACACACACACACACACACAAAAGCGTATTAAGTGACGTCAATAGCAGTGTTATGGTGAAGCAGGGA
Organism: Homarus americanus; assembly: GCF_018991925.1. Lineage (NCBI taxonomy): Eukaryota > Metazoa > Arthropoda > Malacostraca > Decapoda > Nephropidae > Homarus > Homarus americanus. The sequence goes on from NW_024740094.1 coordinate 1,786,288, forward strand.
GGAGGAGGAGCAGCAGCAGGTGTTAACACAAAGCAGGCAACAGTAGATCATAAGGTGAAGCAGGAGGTGAGAAGGTCAAGCAGGCAACAGCAGGTCACGAGTTACCTGGTCTTCTGTTCCTGTTATAATAATTACCGAACAAGACAGGTGAGTAATTAGCACTCCACTTCATTATGAGGGAGGGGGCAGGTGAGTGGGAGGGAGGGAGGAGGGAGGGAGAGAAGGATGGACGGAGGGAGGGAGAGAAGGATGGAGGGAGTGTGAGAGAGAGGGAGGGTGTGATGCAGGGAGGGAAGGGGGAGGAGGGAAGTTATGTTGACGTGGTGTGTGTGTGTGTGTGTAATGTGGTGTGTATTCATGCGTATAAATATGTGAGGAGTGTACGTGCTTGTAAACACATCTACCTATGCATGTATGTATACTAATGTGAGTGAGTGTGTGTGTCACTGTACACGAGTTGAGAGAGAGAGAGAGAGAGACGGGAGAGGGAGTGGTTAACTAGATCAGACCTGTCACAGCAATGCTCTCGCTCTCTCTCTCTCTCTCTCTCTCTCTCTCATCTTAACGTCACTCTTACCAATGTTATGAATACAACTATTAAATGACCAACAGATGGTGGTAGCCGCAGGTCACAACACACAGATGGTGGTAGCCGCAGGTCACAACACATATGGTGGTAACCGCAGGTCACAACACATATGGTGGTAACCGCAGGTCACAACACATATGGTGGTAACCGCAGGTGGTCACAACAGATGGTGGTACCGCAGGTCACAACAGATGGTGGTAGCCGCAGGTCACAACAGATGGTGGTAGCCGCAGGTCACAACAGATGGTGGTAGCCGCAGGTCACAACAGATGGTGGTAGCCGCAGGTCACAACAGATGGTGGTAGCCGCAGGTCACAACACATGGTGGTAGCCGCAGGTCACAACACATATGGTGGTAACCGCCAGGTCACAACACAGATGGTAGCCGCAAGGTCACAACCAGATGAGGTGGTAGCCGCAGGTCACAACAGATGGTGGTAGCCGCAGGTCACAACAGATGGTGGTAGCCACCCAGGTCACAACAGATGGTGGTAGCCACCAGGAGTCACAACAGATGAGTGGTAGCCGCAGGTCACAACAGATGGTGGTAGCCGCGAGTCACAACACACACAGATGGTGGTAGCCGCAGGTCACAACAGATGGTGGTAGCCGCAGGTCACAACACACAGATGGTGGTAGCCGCAGGTCTGCAACACAGATGGTGGTAACCGTAGGTCACAACAGATGGTGGTAACCGCAGGTCATACAGATGAGTGAGCCGCAGGTCACAACAGATGGTGGTAGCCGCAGGTCACAACAGATGGTGGTAGCCGCAGGTCACAACAGATGGTGGTAGCCGCAGGTCACAACAGATGGTGGTAGCCGCAGGTCACAACAGATGGTGGTAGCCGCAGGTCACAACAGATGGTGGTAGCCGCAGGTCACAACAGATGGTGGTAGCCGCAGGTCACAACAGATGGTGGTAGCCGCAGGTCACAACAGATGGTGGTAGCCGCAGGTCACAACAGATGGTGGTAGCCGCAGGTCACAACAGATGGTGGTAGCCGCAGGTCACAACAGATGGTGGTAGCCGCAGGTCACAACACACACCAACATGTATCTTGGTTCACTCAATAAATCTTACCTATTAATCCCCAGTTATTAAAGACCTCCTCATCCCAGTCAAGGACGGTCCGTTGTGGTACTGACCCACTACGGGCGGTGCGTGAGAGACCAGGTATAAACGACGGACGGTATGTGATGCTGGGGAGTACGTGGCGGTACGTAGACTACTCCCACAAACAACACGTCAAGAATAACTAAACCGCCTTCAAGAACACGTACGCCACGGACAGCTAAGGACAAACACCTCAATAAAAGTGCATAAAAAATAATGCTAAATTACGAAAACATCCAAGTGCTAAATTACGAAAACATCCCTAAAAAGACTCTTAACTGCGAAAACTAGAATTAAATATTACATAAAAGGAAATTAGTTTTCAATTAAAGTAAAAATACAAATAATTAACAATGGCGTCATTTTTTTTACCTTATAAAGAAACAAACAAAGTCAATTTTAATACAATAAAATATAAATGTTTTAACTCACGAGAAATTCATTGTTTTTGTGTGTGTGGTTTAATATATAAGTTGTCAATCATTTTTTTCCTTAGTAATAAAAGTCTTAACTCAATTAGAATCGTTTGTGTGTGTTTGTTTGTTTGTGTTTTTGTAGCAATAGAATTTTAACAATTAACAGTTATGTATTAAGTTATTATTATGAACACCAAATTAATCTTGTTTTCTTTTTGATGTTTTAATGTTTTATATCAACTATATTTCTCATTGTTGCTTGTGCGTGCGTGTGTGTGTGTGTGTGTGTGTGTGAACGTCAGTTGTAATCTTGGGGGCGTGGTCTAGGGTACACATCTAACTACCTTGACGGGAAACACGCACTGACCAGGACACACACACAGCCCCCCACTGCACTTCCCCATACACACACTGCACCACCCCCCACCCCTGCCCCTCCCCCACCTCTCCCCACACAGATAAATACAGTCCTAGGAAGATTTTCAATCAAAGGTAACCAAGTGGAAGCATATTGGGGCTTTACGGCAAAGAAATTGTTGTGTTAATGTGTTGGCTGGGGAAGGTTTACAGTATCTGTCAGCCCTCAGGGGAGTATACGCCTCTGGCCTCAGTAGTGTTGACCACCCCCGCCTCCCCGGGCATACTCTCTCCCAGGAGCCCCTCTCTCTCTCCATGGTCCACTCTCCTCCCAGGGTCCACTCTCTCTCCCAGGGCGCACACACTCTACATGGTCCACACACTCTCCAGGGCGCACCACTCTCTCCATGGTCACACTCTCTCCCAGGACCCACACACTCTCTCCCAGGACCCACACACTCTCTTCCAGGGCCCACACACTCACTCATCCTCTCCAAGGGACCACACACTCACACCCTCCCAGAGACCTCACACTCACTCACCCAAGAGCCACTCACACACACACACTTACACTCCCCCCCCCACACACACACACACAATATATCTTATACCCAAACATGTCAACATAAAAACATATCCAAATAACTCCAATTATCTAAGGAACTCAAGATGGCGTCTAACATACACTAAGACTCGACCCTGAAAATAGTTCCTGGATAAAAAAACGAAAAGACATTTATCCTCGAGTCTGGATTGAGTGTCATCCATTTTCTCTAAAGTCTGGATTTCAGATGCATAACTACGGCTTGGGTGGTTCAGTAATTATACCGACTTTATATAACGGCCATGCATAACTACGGCTTTGAGTGGCTTCGTTTATAATCACGTCATTACAACCATGCATAATTACGGTTTAAATACCTCCCCAAATAACCAAGTCATTACCCTGCAACCCTGCATAACTATGGCTTAAATGACTCCCCTAACAACCACGCCATTACCCTTCAATCATGCATAACTACAACTCAAAATACCTCCCCTAACAACCACGCCATTATATTACACCCATACGTTTATAAGAAAGGTGAACCCCAGGTAATTACAGGTGATTTACTCTCAACACCTGGGAGTGAGCGAGGTACAGGGGCGGGCGTTACCTCACTGTCTACCTGGAGCTTATTATGACGTACAACCATACCTGAGTAATTAAGGTAACAGGTAGGTATTGTACTCTTAAACCGAGAATTTGTCGGTGTGATGTAGTGCTGGAGTGTAGTGTAGTGCTGGAGTGTAGTGTACTGTAGTGTAGTGCTGGAGTGTAGTGCTGGAGTGTAGTGTATTGTAGTGTTGTGTACTGTAGTGTTGTGTACTGTAGTGTAGTGTAGTGTACTGTAGTGTAGTGTAGTGCTGGAGTGTAGTGTAGTGCTCGAGTGTAGTGTAGTGCTGGAGTGTTGTGTACTGTAGTGTAGTGCTGGGTGTAGTGGTGCTGGGAATGCTTAGTGTAGTGCTGGAGTGCAGTGTAGTGCAGGTGTAGTGCTGGAGTGTAGTGGGTGCTGGGTGTAGAGTGTGGTGCTGGAGTGTAGTGTAGTGCTGGAGTGTAGTGTAGTGCTGGAGTGTTTGTGTACTGTAAGTGTAGTGTAGTGCTGGAGTGTAGTGCTGGAGTGTGTAGTGCTGGAGTGTAGTGTAGTGCTGGAGTGTAGTGTAGTGCTGGAGTGTTGTACTGTAGTGTAGTGTAGTGCTGGAGTGTAGTGCTGGAGTGTAGTGTAGTGCTGGAGTGGCGTGCTGGGTGTAGTGTAGTGCTGGGTGTAGTGTAGTGCTGGAGTGTTGTGTACTGTAGTGTAGTGTAGTGCTGGTGTAGTGCTGGAGTGTAGTGTAGTGCTGGAGTGTAATTGTAGTGCTGGGTGTTGTGTACTGTAGTGTAGTGTAGTGGAGTGTAGTGCTGGGTATGGTATAGTGCTGGAGTGTGGTGTAGTGCTGGAGTGTAGTGTAGTGCTGGAGTGTAGTGTAGTGCTGGAGTGTAGTGTAGTGCTGGAGTGTAGTGTAGTGCTGGAGTGTTGTGTACTGTAGTGTAGTGTAGTGCTGGAGTGTAGTGTACTGTAGTGTAGTGTAGTGCTGGAGTGTAGTGTAGTGCTGGAGTGTTGTGTACTGTAGTGTAGTGTAGTGCTGGAGTGTAGTGCTGGAGTGTAGTGTACTGTAGTGTAGGAGTGGTAGGGACTAGTTAGTGAATACAGTTAAGTGTTACCAGTTAATGTATACAGTTAAGGTGTTACTAATTAACATACAGTCAAGTGTTACCTTACTCCCAGTTAACGCACAGTAGTCAGGTACAGACAGACAGACACCGACAGACACACACACACCGATCTTTCTACTTATCCATCTATCTATCCCATCCATCCAACACCCATCTTTCTACTCATCCAACCATCCATCATCCATCCATCATCCAACACCCATCCATCATCCATATAACACCAATCTTTCTACCCATCTACCCACCCAACCATCTACACACACACACACACACACACACACACACAAAACATAAGAACACAAGAGACTCACTCAACAATTTCCGTCAGGAGTGTAACGCGTTTGACTCACTTCCCGTGACGCAACGCATGACGCACCTCTCTCTCTCTCTCTCTCTCTCTCTCTCTCTCTCTCTCTCTCTCTCTCTCTCTCTCTCTCTCTCTCTCTCTCTCTCTCTCTCTCTCTCTCTCTCTCTCTCTCTCTCTCTCCTTCTTACCTCAGTCTAATCTATGTGTTCTTAATCTTACCAATTTCTTGTAAGTTAGTTCTTATGGACCAACCTATTTCTCATTAATTACCTGTTGAAGTTACTTATTTCTCACGTAAGTACCTGTAAAGTAACTTATTTCTCACGTAAGTACCTGTAAAGTAACTTATTTCCCACGTAAGTACCTGTAAAGTAACTTATTTCCCACGTAAGTACCTGTAAAGTAACTCATTTCCCACGTAAGTACCTGTAAAGTAACTTATTTCTAACATAAGTACCAGTCAGCTCATCAATTCCTCACTAATTACCTGTTACCCAATTTATTTTTCACTTACGTACCTGTAAAGTAGCTTATTTCACAGGTGTAATTAGTCACAGGTGAGGCTGTGTCGAGGATCACCTGTAACATATTAATTAACCTCACCTGTAACATATTAATTAACCTCACCTGTACCTCGGGGTGAATGTAGGGAACTGCTAAGACGTTAATTAACACACACGAGAGAGAGAGAGAGCACCTGAATAGACACACTCTTTATCACCTAACACTAATCTAACCTAACGCCAACCTAACCTAACACTAACTTAGCATATACATCTAACCTAACGCTAATTTAACCTAACTTCAACCCTAGTCTACCACTATTATATAATCTGCAGTCCTCTCCTCTCAACTACCCAGTCCCTACAACTCCCACCTATCTACAACCGCCCCCCACAACTACTAGCCCCTCCACCACAACTGCCACAACTACCTAACCCCTCCCACCACAGCTACCACAACTTCTGCCCCTCCCACCACAACTACCACAACTACTAACCCTCCCTTGCAACTACCACAGCTACTAGCCCTCCCACCACAACTACCACAGCTACTGACCCTCCCACCACCCAGCCAGCTGCCCCCTGGCCTCACACCACAGCTACAACTACTAACCCTCCCACCCACAACTACTAACCCCTCCCACCACAACTACCACAACTACTAACCCCTCCCACCACAACTACCACTAACACCCGTCACGCCGTGGTAACAAGCATAACGACAGTCCAAGCCAACGGACATATGGTGATAGTTCCGGGCAGTTAACGGCAGTCTGTGGTGACGGCAGGTAATTTGAGGGTAGATGGTAGTTAGAGGGTAGATAGTAAGTAGTTAGGGTAGTTAGAGGGCAGATGACACGTAGTTAGGGTAGTTAGAGGGCAGATGACACGTAGTTAGGATAGTTAGAGGGCAGACGGCAGGTAGTTAGGGTAGTTAGGGTGTAGATGACAAGTAATTAGGGTAGTTAGAGGGCAGATGGCAGATAGTTAGAGGGCAGATGGCAGGTAGTTAAGAGGTTAGTGGTGCAGTAAGGTAGAGGGAGGAAGGGTGAGGCGTGTCATTCTCCATTAACACTACAATATAGAGACACCATTACTCTTCCCCCTTCTCTACCCCCTCCACCCCACGATATGGACCAATGGCCAGGTCCTCCCCTCATCTGTCCCCTCCTCTCCCTTACCCTCCCCTCCTCCTCCCCTGCCCTCCCCTCCTCCTCCCCTGCCTCTCCCCTCACTCCTCCCCTGCCACTCCCCCCATTCCTCCCCTACCACTCCCCCCCTCTCCCCCATTCCTCCCCACCTACCCTCCCTCATTCCCTACCTGCTATTCCCTCAAAATTTCCTCCCCTGCCACTCATTCCTACCCTGCCATTTCCCCTCATTTCTCTGCCCTCCTTCTCTGCACCACCCCCATTCCTCCCCTACCCTGCTCCTCCTTCCCTCCCCTGCCATTCCCCCTCATTCTCTGCCCCCCACACCAACACATGTAGTCTCCTTAACTACAACGGACACTTAATGCTTCGTCATTAATTACGTAACAGGCCATTAGACACCAACTACCAATTACCACCCAGCCTCTACAGTATAGGTCTCTCCCGCTAACAAGGTCTCAGTCGCTCCTACGATAAATATTCGGGTCACCTTAAGATTAACCTAACATAACATAACCTAACCTAACCTAACCTAACCTAACCTAACCAAACCTAACCTAACTAAACAGACCCCTCCCCCCCCCAAGGGTAACATTTAAGGTATCTAATAATAATCAACAGGTGAATTAAGCTGGTGGGGGGGGCTAATCTTCAGGTGATCCTATCCAGGTAATATACAGTACACCCATTATCTTGGACCTAAATCACACCTGGTCTGGTTAGCGACAGGTGAAACACAGTAATTAGCGAGTCATTACCTACAACCCGCAGGTATAATGCTTCCTCCAGTGGTTTTTTACATAACAAGATTGTGATCATAACCTATAACTACATTGGTTATTACAACTTGAACTATAGGTAGTTCAATTCTGGTCACCGTATTACAGAATGGATATAGAATCCTTGGAAGGATTTCAGAGGAGAATAACAAGACTAATCCCGGTCATTAGGAACCTTGAGTACAGAGACAGGTTAAAGCATCTTAATTTGCACTCCCTCGAGAGACGTAGAGCGAGGGGCGACATGATCGAGGTGTATAAATGAAAGGCAGGGCTAAACAAAGGGGACATTACAAAGGTACTCAAACTATCCAACCAGGAGCGAACTCGTAACAATGGTTTTCAATTAGACAAATTTAGATTTAGGCGCGAAATAGGTAAACATTGGTTTGGAAATAGAGTAGTGGACGAGTGGAACAAGTTACCAAATATCATTAACTCGAATACGCTGAATAGCTTCAAACACAGGTTGGATGGATATATGAGCGATAGGGGTTGGGTGTAAATGGGACTGTCCAGTATGGGCCAATAGGCCCGCTGCAGTTTCCTCCATTCTTATGTTCTTATGTAGGTAGAGTCTGACTACAACACCATTATAACACAACCAGCAGGTATAGACTAAACATTAAAATATTACAAACCAAACCAAACCAAACCAAACCAAACCAAACCAAACCTAACCTAACCAAACCAAACCAAACCTAACCTAAATCACACGATAAACATATTGCAACATTTTCAACACACACACACAATCAACATTGCTGATATAAAACACCAATATTAATGTCTCAATCAAGAGACATAATAACGAGTGATTGTCACGTTAACTATTGGTGATCAAGGTGAGAGAAGGTGAGATGTGTTTGTCCTCAGGTAGAGAGAGAGAGAGAGGCAGGTAACGTCTCTCTCAGGTGTTACAAGACTAATGACTCATAATGGTACATTATTTGGTTGTCACGTTAGAAAATACCCGTTATTAGGGGGGCGGCGGTGTATTACAGGATGATACAGGCTGCTAGAGGTAACATTACAGTAGTATGTATCTTTGGCTGTATGTTAGGGTGTATTATTAAACAGAAGTTAACAGTAGCGGACAGAAGCTAACACTAACGAGCATAGCGGACAGTAGCGGACAGAAGCCAACAGTAGCGGACAGTAACCCCCAAATAATTTTAGGTAGCTCACAGGTAGCGGTCAGTAGCAGGGAAGTGGCTACCGGTAGTCCCCAGTAGTCTCAGGGAAGTACCGAGTGCACATACCAGGGTAGTAGAACCGTACCGGGATTACGTAGGTTATGGCACTGTCAATAGTCCCGGTAGGAGGAAGAGGGAGGAGAAAAGAGGAAGAGTGGGAGGAGGGAGGAAGAGAAGGAAGGATAAGGATGAAAGTGGATGGTAGGAGGAGGAGCGGAAGGAGTAAGACCGGGAGTAGGACCAGCAGGAGGAGAACCAAGAGGAGGAGGAGGGAGTGACGGTAGAGAGAGAGTGACCATACGGGTATAATGGCCAGGCCGGGTAATGACTATACTGGGCCCCGGTAATTTGCCTCCATTTACCAGTTGGCACCGGGCTACTCAATTTCCTCTATCGTCTCTCTGTTTGGTGGCGCCGCTGTCTGTCTGTCTGTCTGTTGAGCTGACCTGCATCTGTTGTTCTCTCTCTCTCTCTCTCTCTCTCTCTCTCTGCACTCAGGTAACTCATTAAGGTATCATCAGGTAACTCACTAAGATGTACTCAGGTAACTCATTAAGGTGTACTCAGGTAACTCATTAAGATGTACTCAGGTAACTCGAAAGTATCATCAGGTAACTCATTAAGATGTACTCAGGTAACTCATAAAGATGCACTCAGGTAACTCATGTATAGTAACTATTAATTGTACTCAGGTAACTCAAAGTCCTCCTCACAACCTTAAGACCAGAAAAGAAGTGAGGGGGAGGGAGGTACTTAATTAACACCTACCTGTTATAACTTCACCTGTACGACTAGCAGGTAAATGAACAACCAGCGGGAGAGAATAGGTGTGTGTGATATAAGCCTCAATTACAGACAGACAGACAGAGAGACAGATAAAACAGAGATATACACACACACACACACGGTGAAGAGAGAGAGAGAGAGAGAGAGAGAGAGAGGATAATAACACCTAATTAATAGTGAACTCATTGACAGACAGACTTGATATAAGGATAATTTCTGCCCACTTCCTGACCAGTGGAGATTAAACATAAAAAGGGCAGGGGAGAGGAGGGAAAGGGGGAGGAGGAAAGAGGTGAGAATAAGTAGGGGGAATAAAAAGGAGAGGGAGAGAAGAAAAAGAAGGGAGGGGAGGAAAGAAGCAAGGAGGAGGAAGGAGGATGAAGGGAGAGGAGAGAGGAGGTAGAAGAAGGAAGTAGAGAGGGAAAGGTAGGAAGGAGAAGGAAGACGATGAACAGAGGGAAGGAAAGAAAGTAAAGGAAGAAAGGAGAGAGAAGAAGGAGGAGGAGGGATAAAGGAGAGAAAAGGGAGAGGAAGAAAGGAAGGAGAAAAATAATAATAATAATGGAGATAACATTTGCCAGAGGAAAAAAAGAGATGAGAGAGAGAGAGAGAGAGAGAGAGAGAGAGAGAGAGAGAGAAGGGGGGATAAATGAGAGAAGAGAGAGAGAACAGGTTAACGCCCACACCTAAAACATCGGGACGGAAGGAAGTAAAAACAGACAAACCCACAAACATCCCCCTCACCCCCTCCCCCCACAAGGCCGAAAACCACCCCCACACCGCAAACAAACCCGCCCCTCTGACCCACCTACGCCCTTACTCCCCTGTGGCCCGGAACGCTCAACAATAGGTAAATAACTTCCGAATTTGAGGTAATTACAGGCATGTGTAATTAGGGAGGTGTAGTTGAATTGTTAAGCGTATTGAGTGGTTAAGTGAGGCTGGCCATTGTTAACGAGGGGAGGGGGTGGTTGAGGCACACTGACCACCACATGGTCCAGTTTACGAGGGGTCAGGCCAGCCAGTCATGACCAGGCCAGCCAGTTAACTACCCTCGTTGGCTCATTATGTATACATGCGTATTTAATTATTATATACATGATATCATTATATATTTGTATGTATTATTACACATATACATGATGTATTATGTACATCTAGTAAAATATATGATATGTTTCCAGGGATCTGATATATACAACTACAGGTATGCAACAGGTGGAGGTGATCACCATGTATCAGCAGGTAACCAGTAATCACCCAAGCTGTACACGCCGCTATTACTTATGTTCTTCATGTTCTTGTTAACAATTCAGTAAGGATAATGAGCCTAGATTCTATAATGATCGACCCAATAATTGAATAACAAGATAAAGTTGACAAAGTATGAGTGAGTCAATTCAATGAACAACATCTGGAGGTGTGGCTGCCAGCGTTGACCCAACACTATACTTAACCCACACTATTCTGTCCAAGTTGACCTTAGTGTAACGGGAGGGTCGTTGGCCTCACACACTTGACCTCACTCGCTCGTTCTGTATAACTGCCTGACCTTGTGCCGATTCCCTTTGTCTTTGTTCAATCATCAAGATGTGAACTACACGAAAATGACTTGGGAACTTTACTGTATGTGTGCCGAGAGAATACACAATCACTCACACAAACAAACACACACACACACACACGTACGTACGTACACACATACTTAATCACCCACACAAACAAACACCACACACACACGTACGTACACACATACTTAATCACCCACACAAACAAACACCACACACACACACACGTACGTACACACATACTTAATTACCCACACACACACATACTTAACTACACGTGTACACAGATCCACATACACACCCATACACTCACACGGTGTTATCATGTATAAACTACCAGACGATAGGAATGAATCATGCAGTATTTTGGCGAAGTAATCATGCGTGTTCTTCCCTCAGCCATTATCATCCACCCCCCCTCCACATCCACCCCCCTCCACATCCACAACCCCCCCTCCCATCCACCCCCATCCACATCCACACCCTCCATCCACCCCCTCACATCCACCCTCCCACATCCACACCCCCTCCACATCCACAACCCCCTCCACATCCCCACCCCCCCTCCACCCCCTCCCATCCATCCCCCTCCATCCACCCATCCCACCCCCCATCCCATCCACCCCCTCCACATCCACCCCTCCCACATCACATCCACCCCTCCACCCCACCCCCTCCACATCCACACCCCATCATCCACCCCTCCACATCCAAACCCTCCATCCACCCCTCATCCACACCCCCTCCACATCAACACCCCCTCCACCCCCCATCACACATTAAACATTAACACGCTTGTGGTTAACCTAAAACCATTGAGACAGACAGACATACAGCCATCCGTTATATATATTATTAAAGAACTTGTGGTTTAACTTACAGGAAAAGGTTTATCTTCTTCCTGCCTTTGTTTTATTTAGGTAATACAATGACGCAATACATTTATACATAATTGATCATCTTAATACATAATATAGACATAAAAATATACATACATATACAAACACAGTCATCAGCATACGAAAACATGCATATACATATACACAAATACATATACATATACATACAAACACACACAAGGAATGTAAGTACCAGGTGATTTGACAAGAAAATTGAGTTGAAATTACACGTAGAAAAATCCTTACTTAAGAATAAATAATAACACCTTAAATATGAGGGGAAAAAAAACATTTGTAAAAAATACGTTACCCTTATACCAAACACAAACTATATATAAAGCAGAATGTGAAAAACAAAAGTCATGAAATTCGACAAAAAACACGATTTACAAACACTGATTTACGCAACTTAAATCATACACAAATTATTTACATACACACAAAAACATACACTATTAAAAAATAAAAATAAAACAGAGCTCATACACAAAAAACAAACAATTCACAAAACAAACACAAACTACAAACATGAGAAGGGGCTAACACACACACACACACATCAAACATCAAAATAGATACAAACAAACAAACAAACACACTACAAACAAAAGAGGAGAGAGGGAGGAGGGAGGGTTGGAGAGTGGGATGGGGATGATGTGGTAGGAGGAGGTGGAAGAGGAGGTTGGGAGGAGGAGGGCGTAGGGTGTTGGCTAGATTATAATCAAAATGGCGTGAGGCAGCAGAAGCCCGTTAGTTGCTGCCAACCCAGCCCCTCCCCTCCCATTAACCACGCAAGGGTTTTGGAAGGAAGGAAGTGGTGAGGGAGAGAGAGGTTAGGAGAGGTGGTGGTGTGAGATAGGGGATTTTGGAGAAGGGGGGTAGGAGGAATGAGAGAGGTGAGGGAAATAGAGGGGTGAGGGGGAATAGAGAGAATTGAGAGGGAAGAATGAAGAGAGGAGGGAATAGAGGGTTGAGGGAAATAGAGAGTGAGGTGAGGAATTGAGAGGGGTTAGATGGGAGAGAAAATAGAGGGGGAGGTGAGGGAGGGAGGAAGGAAGGAAGGAAGGAAGGGGGGGTGGATCAGTTCCGTGGGTTAGGTCGGACATAAACCGGGAAGTGGTGAGATGAGATTGATGAGGAAACCTTATAACCGGACACACACACACACACACACACACACACACACACACACACACACACCAGCTTCCGTCTTATGTGAAGGGAAGACGGCCCAGGATCTTCCCCACACACACACCCACACCAGGAAGGAAGGATGAGAGGAGTGGGGTGGGGGGATGAGGGTTGAGGATGACAGTGGTGTGGGTGGGGTGAAGATGGGTGGGTGGGTGTGGTGGGTGGGGTGGGTGTGGGTGGGTGTGGGTGGGTGGGTGGGTGTGGTGGGTGGGTGTGAGGTGGGTGGGTGTGGTGGGTGGGGATGAGGTGAGTGGTGTGGGTGGGGATGAGAGTGGGTGGGTGGGTGTGAGGTGGGTGGGTGGGTGTGGTGGGTGGGTGGGTGTGAGGTGGGTGGGTGTGGTGGGTGGGGATGGTGGTGGTGTGGGTGGGGTGTGGAGGAGTGGATGGGGTGGAGGTGGGTGGGTGTGAGGTGGGTGGGGATGAGAGGTGAGTGATGTGGGTGGGGGATGAGTGAGTGATGTGGGTGGGGTGTGAGGTGGGTGGGTGGGGTGTGGGGTGGGTGGGGTGGGTGTGAGGTGGTGGATGGGGTGTGAGAGGGTGGGTGGGGTGTGGATGGGTGGGATGAGAACTTAACCCGTTTGCAAGTGCCTGCAGAGAGTGTGTTGCTGTGTAAACCATTAGTATACTGTTACTTATTATCATTAACACTATTATTATTATTAAACTATTATCAATATTAAACTATTATCATCCTCATTTATCACTAATTATTATCATCATAAATACCTTCCATAATCACCTTCACTTCCTCACATATTAAAAATAATCGGTTCAACCTCCCTCCTCCCTACTCTTCCCGCCTATGCCTCTTACCTCTTCCTCTACTAAATCCCCCCCTCCTCCCACCCCGGATGTAAACAGATACCCCTGGGAGCTAAATCACCCCCTCCTCCTCCTCCTCCATCGTGTGCGCTGTTGTGACACCCTCCTGATAATAATAATAATAATAATAATAATAATAATAATAATAATAATAATACCACCACCAAAACAACTACCTGTACTACAACTACTACTAACACAACAACGATTTAGCCTAATAATTTATGTAGATCACACACACACACATCTTTTCCACTACATGACGTCACGACCTCCACCCAATTCTTCAACCTAAACTACCACAACCTACCACAATCTACCACAATCTACCACAACCTACCACAATCTATCACAACCTACCACAATCTACAATCTACCACAATCTACCACAACCTACCACAACCTACCACAACCTACCACAGCCTACCACAATCTACCAGTCTGGCTGTACCCTGATCTCTCTGATACTCAGACAAAATGGGACAATTACAACAACATTCTGTAATTTGTCTCCACATCACCTGGACTGTAAGACACCTGTAATCATACCTGTAACTGTATAGGTCTATTCTTAATACAGGATTTCCTCATATGACATCATCTCTGTTCCTGTATCTTAACTGTACTATACCTGTATTTTAACTACACCTGTAACCTGGAGTTTAGTTATATACCTCTCTCTCTCTCTCTCTCTCTCTCTAAGTCAGCCAGTCTCTCTTTTCTCTCTTTCTCTCGCCAGTGCAAATGAGGTTTTTTCTTTTTTTTTTCTTCTCTCTAAGTCAGCCAGTCTTCTTTTCTTTCTCTCTTGAGTCAAAATGAGGTGACTCTCTTTTTTTTTTTTTTTTTTTTTTTTTCTCTCTCTCTCTACAAAATAAAAGAAAAAGGAATGAAAGAGGATTACAGAAGGAAGGAAGGAAGGAAGGAAGGAAGGAAGGAAGGAAGGAAGGAAGGAAGGGAATAATAGATCAGAATTTAGAAGGAGGAGGCGGCAGATGATGGACTGGCACTGGACAGCCCATAATAACCCTCTCCCATTTACGGGTATTTTAGGGCTCATATGACCTGGTGACCATACCCAAGTCTCTCCTTCCCTCCATGGTGTTTCCCGACAGGAGGGGGGTGAGGGGAGGTGAGGGGGAGGTGAGGGGGGAGGTGAGGGGGAGGTGAGGGGGGGTGATGGGGAGGTGAGGTGAGGGGGGGAGGTACAGGGCAGGGCAGGGCGTGGAGGTAAACAAAGACCGCCCGCCAGTACAAAGAGAACCAGTGCCATGACCTAACACACGCCGCCCTGGGAACAACCCCCCTCACCCCTTCCCTCTCTGTCTTGTGAGGTGCTCGGTGGGGGGGTTGGAGAGACGGGGGTTCTGTGACACTCCTCCTCCCCCTCCCTCCCCTGTCTTGTAAGGTGGTTGTCGCAGGTTCTGTCCCGGCGGTAGAGGAAAAGGAAGGGTTAGTAATTAGAGTCATGAAGTTTATGATGAGACACCGGTCCAGGCACTGACTTGAGAGAGGAGAGAGAGAGAGAGCAGAGACAGAGACAGAGACAGAGACAGAGAGAGAGAGAGAGAGAGAGAGAGAGAGAGAGAGAAGAGAGAGAAGAGAAGAGCTTCCCATCAGCACACAGTCGGAGCACTCTAGTTAACAAGCCCCGGGAGACAATACTTAGCAAGAACAACGGCGCTGAGTGGAAGGGCAGAGGTGGGGTTGAGGGATGATGAGTGGGTGGAAGTGGGGTGGGGGTAAATGGGGGAGAGAAGTGGGGAGGAGGAGTGGGAGGTCTGTGAGAGAGCTGAGTGGGGTGAATGCAAAGCTGCTAGATGAGTGGGGTGGTTAGTGAGGGCGTGGGGAGTGCAGAGGGTAGGGGGGGAGAGGAAGGTGAGGAGAGGGGAGGGAAGGGGAGGGGAGGAGAGGGACGGGGAGGAGAGGAGAGGGACGGGGAGGGATGGAAGAGGAAGGAGGAAGAGGAGGAGGGGTGTTATCGTAACCACAACTCCGGAAAATTGGAAACGGAACGCAACCAGCTGGGTCACCTGAGGAGGAGGAGGAGGAGGAGGAAAAAGAGGAAGAAGGGAAAGAGGAGGAGGAAGAA
>NW_024740094.1:1804814-1874766 GCF_018991925.1 Homarus americanus
AATATTCACACACACACACACACACACACACACACTTCTCTCTCTCTCTCTCTCCTCCATTATTCTGTCTTGTGGAGAGAGAGAGAGAGAGAGAGAGAGAGAGAGAGAGAGAGAGAGAGTCATGTTGCTATTATCTTTACCGTGAGAAAGTGGTCGTGTTTCCAGCTCACTGTACCACCACCACCACTACCAGGAGACAGGGATAAAGACAGTAGAAAGTAATAAGGTGATGAGGATGAACCCGTCAAAATTTAATAGTTGACAGGTAATGATAGTGTTGGGTGGCTCCGGGGAGGGCGTCTGTCTGTCTGTCTCTCCTTTAAAAATAACATCAAACTGAGAGAATAAAAATAATGACATAGGAACAAATAAGAGGAAGAAACTATAGACTGGGAAGGAAGGAAACCACCACCACGCCACGCCACGCCATGCCATACCACGCCACGCCATACCACACCACACCATACCACACCACACTACGCCATACCACACCACACCACGCCACACCACGCTACACCACGCCATACCACACCATACCACACCACGCCACGCCATACCACGCCACGCCACACCACGCCACGCCACGCCACGCCACACCACACCACACGCCACACCACACCACACCACGCCACACCACGCCACACCACACCACACCACGCCACGCCACACCACACCACACCACACCACCACGCCACACCACACCACGCCACGCCATACCACACCACGCCACCACACCACACCACACCACGCCACGCCACGCCACGCCACACCACGCCACACCACCACTGTATTTAATGACGGACTGCCCAAGAGAGATGTTTATATGGCGCCTCCTCCCTCAAGCCGTTTCTAACAATAGCTTTTGTAATTTGCAGTCAGTTGCTCGGTCATATCTCTTATATTGGGGGCGTTACATGTATTCTGAATTAAGGAGGGGAAGAGGGGAGGGAGGGGGTGGGGTAAGGAAAGGAAGGGGGGGAAGAGAGAGGAGGTGAGAGGGGGGAAGGGAGAGGAGGTGGTAGGGAAGGGTGGGGGGAAAGTGGGAGAGAGAAACGGGAGGGTAGAAAGGGGGGAAGGAAATGGTGGGGATGGGGAAGGAATCATCGGTGGCAAAATCTCTATTCATATAAATGAACTTTTGAAATTCCACACAAACAACGTCTCGTAGCCTCGATAGTTCAAATTACCCGCCACACACAATCCCCCCTCAACTCTATTGTTACAAACTGATCCAACTGCAAAACGCCTCCATAAATCTTTCATCGTTCCCTTAACATTTCTTGACTGGGAGAAGCGCTTCCGGTAAAAAAAAAAGTTTAAAAAAAATTATGATGACGGTGGTGGGTGGAATTGTGTTCGGAGCGCGGCCAAGTAGGTTTAGTTCTTTCGCTGCGTCGAGTAACGATATACACACACACACCCTTTTAAATTTATAAATTATTACTTTCCGCCATTTATCATTATTTCACGCTAATATTCAACCAATAACAGTAATACACTAATTTGAAATGCGTGCATGTGTAAGGCGAGGCGGGAAATGGGTGGGCAGGACGGCAATCATCACAGTGGGCGGTACATGATTACTCGCTCGTAATCTATTGTTGGCAGCAAACAATCCCTTCCAATAATTTATGTACATAATTAGGTCGTGCATTTGTCAGTGGATTCCCCTAGTTATCTGCTCGTAACTATAGGCGCTGGAGAGACGAACGAGACGATAGAAGAGTTGATGTGTGTACTACTGCCTCTACACACACTAAACCACCACCTCACATAGAAGAGTTGATGTGTGTACTACTGCCTCTACAAACACATTAAACCACCACCTCACATAGAAGAGTTGATGTGTGCACTACTGCCTCTACAAACACACTAAACCACCACCTCACATAGAAGAGTTGATGTGTGCACTACTGCCTCTACACACACACTAAACCACCACCTCACATAGAAGAGTTGATGTGTGCACTACTGCCTCTACACACACACTAAACCACCACCTCACATAGAAGAGTTGATGTGTGCACTACTGCCTCTACACACACACTACCACACACACTAAACCACCACCTCACATAGAAGAGTTGATGTGTGTACTACTGCCTCTACACACACACTAAACCACCACCTCACATAGAAGAGTTGATGTGTGCACTACTGCCTCTACAAACACACTAAACCACCACCTCACATAGAAGAGTTGATGTGTGTACTACTGCCTCTACACACACACTAAACCACCACCTCACATAGAAGAGTTGATGTGTGTACTACTGCCTCTACACACACACTAAACCACCACCTCACATAGAAGAGTTAATGTGTGCAATGTCTACTGCCTCTACACACACACTAAACCACCACCTCACATAGAAGAGTTGATGTGTGTACTACTGCCTCTACACACACACTAAACCACCACCTCACATAGAAGAGTTGATGTGTGCACTACTGCCTCTACACACACACTAAACCACCACCTCACATAGAAGAGTTGATGTGTGTACTACTGCCTCTACAAACACACTAAACTACCACCTCACATCACGTGGTTATAAACTAAGGCGATATGATATTAATAGTGTAATATATCGCCTTCAGTAGCATGATTTACGCGCGATATAATAACTCATTTAAATTAACTGACGCCCTGGAGAGCTATACAGCTAAATATGGCCACGACTTCCGGTGCGGGCCATGCAGCTTCACCAACTAAATACATTTCTTATCGTTAAATATCAAATGACTTGAAATCCTACACACTAAACTTAACATAAAATTAACATAAGAATTTAACCTTAACATCAGCTACACCGAAGTTATCATAGTAGTTAATAAATGTTGCTATGGCGTAAAAAAAACTGAACAGTGAACAAGTCGCTGGATGCAAACACAGTTGGTCCTGTTCTATGACTCAGAACCATTTGTTTATGTATGTATGTATGTATGTATGTATGTATGTATGTATGTATGTATATGTATGTATGTGTAAGAGTAGGTGTGTGTTTGTATGTAAGTATAGGTAGGTGTGGGTGTGTGCGCGCCAGGGTGTGTGTCTGTGTAGAGTCTTGACCCCAGCAGCTGACCGTGACCTATGACCTTCTTCACCAAAATTAAATGGTCGTTTCTCTGGTCTCAACACAGCCAAACTTACTACATATAATAATAATACAAAATATATTCAGTCCCCATCGCTTTTACTTGTGTGTGTGTGTGTGTGTGTGTAAATGTAGATGTGTATGTGTGTAAGTCTAAGTACGTGTATACTTCCTAAAAGAAACATAAAAAAACACAAACAGCCAAACAAAGAAACAAAACAAATACACGAATCAACCCAACTCATCCACACACACACACGGGAAGAGGGGGGGGGGGAGGAGCTGAGGGTGATTACAATGTCCTCTCCTCTCACTCCCGGCTAAATAAGGCAGGAAATAATAGCTTTTCGTTTTAGCTTATGGTCAATGTACTACAGCTAATACAATCTTCCTCAGCTAACTTTACCAACTCGATGACACACCCTACCTCAGCTAACTTTTTCTCTCTTTTCAGCTAACAATTACTCCTTCCTCAGCTAATGGTTACTCCCTCCACAGCTAACACTAATCACCTCAGCTAACGATTACTTCTTCAGCTAACGATTAACTCCCTCCTTCAGCTAACATTATCTCAGCTAAACGATTAATGAGGACTCTCCCAAGGTAACGATTACTCCTTCAACAAACGATAACTCAATCCTTCAGCTAACATCTCAGCTAAAACATCTCAGCTAACAGCTAACGCACCAAACTCTCAGCTAAACGATTACCCCTCCTCAGCTAAACGATTACCCCCTCAGCTAAACCCCTCAGCTAACGCACCAAACTCCCAGCTAAACGATTACCCCTCCTCAGCTATACGATTACCCCCTCCTCAGCTAACGCACCAAACTCAGCTAAACGATTACCCCTCCTCAGCTAAACGATTACCCCTCCTCAGCTAAACGATTACCCCCTCCTCAGCTAAACGATTACCCCCTCCTCAGCTATACGATTACCCCTCCTCAGCTAACGCACCAAACTCTCAGCTAAACGATTACCCCCCTCAGCTAACGCACCAAACTCTCAGCTAAAATTACCCCTCCTCAGCTAAACGATTACCCCAGCAAACCCCTCAGCTAACGCACCAAACTCCCAGCTAAACGATTACCCCCTCCTCAGCTATACGATTACCCCCTCCTCAGCTAACGCACCAAACTCAGCTAAACGATTACCCCCTCCTCAGCTAAACGATTACCCCTCCTCAGCTAAAGCTCAGCTAAACGATTACCCCCTCCTCAGCTATACGATTACCCCCTCCTCAGCTAACACACCAAACTCTCACCTAAAGATTACCCCCCTCCTCAGCTAAAAGATTACCCCCTCCTCAGCTAAACGATTACCCCCTCAGCACGATTACCCTCCTCAGCTAACACACCAAACTCTCACCCCCCCTCCTCAGCTAAACGATTACCTCCTCAGCAAACGATTACCCCCTCCTCAACTATACGATTACCCCCTCCTCAGCTAAACAATCCTCACCCCCCTCCTCAGCTAAACGATTACCCCCTCCTCAGCTAAACGGATTACCCTCCTCAGCTAAAACGATTACCCCCCTCCTCAGCTAACGCACCAAACTCTCAGCTAACCCCTCCTCAGCTAAACCTCCTCAGCTAAACGATTAAGCCTCCTCTCAGCTAAACGATTACCCCCCTCCTCAGCTAAACAGTACCCTCCTAGCCCCCCTCCTCAGCTAAACGATTACCCTCCTCAGCTAAACGATTAACCCTCCAGCTAAACCTCTCAGCCTACTCAGCCCTCCTCAGCTAACGCACCAAACTCTCAGCTAAAATTACTCTCAGCTAAACGATTACCCCTCCTCAGCTAAACGATTACCCCCTCCTCAGCTAAACGATTACCCTCTCCAGCTAAACGATTACCCTCCTCAGCTAAGATTACCCCCTCCTCAGCTAAACGATTACCCCTCTTCAGCTCCTCCTCAGCTAAACGATTACCCCCCTCCTCAGCTAACATAATCTCCCTGACTTAACATAAACAAACACAAACGATGCTTTAGCCCAACACCTGAACGACCTTTAGCCCAACACCTGAACGACCTTTAGCCCAACACCTGAACGACCTTTAGCCCAACACCTGAACGACCCTCACCAATCAAAATTTAACTTACAACTTCCCGCTAACAGCCAAACAAGACCGTAAACAACACGATAAACAAGAGTAAACAACTAAACAAAATAATCCACACATCTACAGTCAGCATCTGAGTCTTGATGGATGGTAAGATTAAACTAAAGTGTTTGATGAAGTTATTAAGGAGAGAGAGAGAGAGAGAGAGAGAGAGAGAGAGAGAGTATCTTTTGTGAGGCTGGTCGATGTTGCCTACACCTGGGTTTGGAATATTTTAGTGTGTATATTCATTATTGTTTGGTAATATACAGTATATACACTTGTGAATATACGTAGATAGTTTCTTTCATATATACAATTATATACGTACACATGCAGAAATACTTATACTCATACATATACATACATACATACATTACACACATATACATATAAAGTACATACAGTAAGTACTCTTGCATACAAACACATACTAACACATACAGTATAATACAAACTAATACAATTAAGTCACATACATCACACTTACATGTACACACTTAAACACACACGATTATAAATACACACATAAGCAAGCATACACGTAAAAAAAATACATGAATAAAGACACACACACATACATACGGACACGCACAATAACACGCACACAGACAGACAATCACAATTATTATGCACCTGGCAACACCGCTACTGGCCATCAGCTGAGTCTCAAGATTCTCAAAGTATCGTACGGTAAATCCTCTCTCTCTCTCTCTCTCTCTCTCTCTCTCTCTCTCTGTGTTACCTGGAGAAGGGAGAGAATACATACCAGATTAAGATGACAGCTGTTATGAAGTCATGACCACAATGAGTATTAAACCGTGGGAGAATATTGGGTGTTTTTATAGTCACAGTATAGGAGGAGGGAAACAAGGCAACAAGTACATGAACGCCGGTGACCATGAGGCAGAGAGCAGTAGTCAAATGAGCGCCTGTACTGGGGCCTCGCCTGCCATCTGGATTGCGCGCGTAAATTAATAAAAATCAATGGCAGGGGCATTTTAACCGCCCCATTCATTAAGGTCCATTTGCATATAGAGTAAGCCATAGGGTGTCACCTCAGCGCGGGTCACTGTCGTCGACCCAGTGGACTATGGCGGGCCTTTTAATCTACTTAAGCCGTGTGAGGCGCGCGCGGGAGGTGGCGCCTTCACCGTCCTGCACCTGTTCTCCGCCAGATTAACGCTGTTTTGATATTCATTAGGCGCCGCCCTACACCCGGGCCCTCATTTGAATATCATAAACCTTAATATTTTAATGTTCCGGCCCGCTGAGTCTGTGCCGGGGGAGGAGGGTGAACCTATGTTTGTTTTGTTAGTCACTTTGGCCCAGCTCATGACGTCACCCGGTCACTTTGGCCCAGCTCATGACGTCACCCGGTCACTTTGGCCCAGCTCATGACGTCACCCGGTCACTTTGGCCCAGCTCATGACGTCACCCGGTCACTTTGGCCCAGCTCGTCACCCGGTCACTGGCCCAGCTCGCACGTCCGGTCACTTTGGCCCAACTCATGACGTCACCCGGTCACCCCGTCGTCACCGGTCACTTTGGCCCAGCTCATGACGTCACCCGGTCACTTTGGCCCACCTCATGACGTCACCCGGTCACTTTGGCCCAACTCATGACGTCACCCGGTCACTTTGGCCCCCCATCAGGTCATGGCAGCTGAAACAGGTGACTGTCACGCGCTATGACTAGCTAATGGAGTGTGTGTCACGCCCAGTGTCATGTAACAACGTGAGGTGTCACTCGCCGATATCACGGTGACGTCACTGACATCACACGTGGTAATAGTAACACGTTTCCTATACATGACAGCGCGCGCGCGCGCACACACACACACACCATTAACACACACACACACACAATCACACATTATTATAACCCCATGCGTAATTCGCCTCCAATTGCGATAAATAAACTAACTACACTATTACAATTACACCCCTCCCTTCCTCCCCATCTCTCCCTCCCTCAAGCCCCTTCACCCTCCCTCCCTCCCTCACGCCCCTTCACCCTCCCTCCCTCCCTCACGCCCCTTCACCCTCCTCTCCCTGTGCACCGAGAACATAAATTAACGTGATAATGACCAACCATGGGAGGGAGGGAGGGTCGTACAGGTGGACAAGGGACTATGTCATGCAGATTATACTACCCTTCACGCCCCTTAACCCTTCATCACCTACCAGGGATGAGAGAGAGAGAGAGAGAGAGAGAGAGAGAGAGGTTAGGGTTCTGACAGCAATATAACCGAAG
The DNA here is from genome assembly GCF_018991925.1 of Homarus americanus. Taxonomy (NCBI): domain Eukaryota; kingdom Metazoa; phylum Arthropoda; class Malacostraca; order Decapoda; family Nephropidae; genus Homarus; species Homarus americanus. Next base: position 1,812,275 of record NW_024740094.1, read on the forward strand.
TCTTTGATATGCAAATTAGCATGTATGTATGTAGGTGACACACACACGTATAAACCAGCCTGTCTTAACATACAGCATCTACTGTAGAGTCTTTTCCCCAATCTACTACCATTTTGGATACGTATACCATCTCCACTATTGTTACTGGGTTGGGTTGGGTTAGATTAGATTAGGAATTAAATAAATGTTGTATACATTTAGATGGCAATATTTAAATGGTTGTGTGGCGTGTGTGAGGTGATCGATATACTCAGCTGTTACCGTCACCTGTATAATTACCTGCTCGATAATGATGACGACATCCTTTTAAATGTCATTATGTGTGTGTGTGTGATGAATATTTTAATGAGAGTATAAATGGTCGGCTTCTTGGGGGTAATACATACATACATACATACATACATACATACATACATACATAAACACACTAGCGGTGGATTAGAAGTAGCAAACACGAGGTGACAGACAGACAGACAGACAGACAGACAGACAGACAGACTGGTTAGTTCAGGTCACAACTCGACCTCAAGTTCACATCCGCCAGGGTACGGAACACGTCCACGGGAGGGAGGGTGGGGAGGAGAGGGGGTTGAGGATGATAGAGGAGGAGGGATGAGGCAGTGGCGGGATAGGGATAGCAGGGGTGGGGAGGGATCTGAAGGGCTGGGGAGGAGAGGTTAGAGGTTGGGGAGGAAAGAAGGAAGGGTGGGGAGGAGAATAGAAGGGCTGGGGAGGAAAGGGTGTTATGGGTAGAAAAGGGCGGAGAGTGGGGAGAGAAACCTTTTTCCTTGAACTTAAACACCAGAAAAGGTTAGCAATTGGCGTACAATCAACTCTGGCGGCGAGGGACTGTCCGGAAGTGGTCACACCCCAGCACATCCTCACTCGCAGCACATCCTCAGCAACAGCACATCTTTAGTCACAGCACATCTTTAGTAACAGAACATCCTCAGCAACAGCTCATCATCAGCAACAGCACATCTTTAGTCACAGCACAGCCACAGTAACAGCACATTCTCACTTTCAATATGTACACAAACACCTGTTAAGCACGCGCACACACGCGCACACACACACACACACACACACACAGGTAAAATAATAAAAAAAACAATAATAATAATAAATAATAATAATAATAAGTAACGGGGTCTCAGGTGACTCACACAGGTAAAGTCTCTGTTCAGTATTGAGGCCATTTTACACCGCTACCTTCACCACCCAAGATTGAATGACACAGTTAAATGCCTTGTCACATGTGCATATGCTGGTACACACACTCATGTACACACCTCCACATAACTACCTTCATATACACACTCACGTAGACATGTTGAAGTACAGTCACACACACACACACACACACACAGGTACACTCCTCCATGTACACACACACACACACACGTATACATTAACGGACACACTTTGACCTATATGCACACACACATATACATACATACATACTTGTACATACTTTCACTTACACACACCCACATACATACACTTGTACACACCTTTACCTCTTCACACACACACACCTGGAAGTTTCAGCTGCAACCCGGATAACGTAATTCCGGCAAATCAATTGCAGAAATATCTGTAATGTAACCCGTAATGACGAGCTTCGTAATGGACGCAAAAAAAAAGAAAAAAAAAGTCAAGCGAGATTTTCTTAAATAAATTCTAACATTTTAATATTTTTCCCCAAGTCGAGATGTGCGAACGTGTCTGCCTGTCTCTCTTTAAAACTCTACCACTAAGAAGACTCAAAATGGCGTTCATACTGCAGTGAGACTCAACCTGGATTTAAACTGCGTCTTCTGAACCCTAGTTACAAGTGGACGTAATTAACCAAGGTAAGAATCAACAACATAACACGGAATCAACTTGCCAGGTATGTTCTCAGTATTGTATGTTCAAGGCAGATGTTGTCACGTTCTTCACATAATTACACCTGTGTTATGTACCTGAGCTTTATGGCAGGTGTTATTAAGGGGGAGAGGGTAGCACTTTGTTGACCCTTAAATTTCAGGTAATGTTTGGTCTTCTTGTTGTGTGACGTCATTATTCTCGGGTGATTGTGGGTAATGAAAAGGTGGGTGTTTGTTTTATGTCAAGGTCGAGTGTTGTGTTGTGTTGTGTTGTGTTGTATTACGTTATGTTGTGCTAGTGTCGTGATGTGTTGTGTCGTGTCATGTAGTGTTGTAATGTTATGTTGTATTGTTATGTTGTGTCGTGTCATGTAGTGTTGTAATGTTATGTTGTATTGTTATGTTGTGTCGTGTCATGTAGTGTTGTAATGTTATGTTATGTTTTGTGTTGTATTATGTGTTGTGTCATGTAGTGTTGCCATCACCACCATCAACATTACTACAATAATCGTCATCAAAGGAGAGATGCAGCGTTGAAGTAACCAGACTAACACACTGTCAGGAGGATGGGTGGTGGTAGTAGTAGTAGTAGTAGTAGTAGTAGTAGTAGTAGTAGCACCTACCACCTCACACTACGCCTATCCTGTCTCCCTCTCCTCCACCCACCCATCCCTCTCTCCCTCCTTTCCTCTCCTCCATCCACCCATCCATCTCTCCCTCCCCTCCACCCACCCATCCCTCTCTCTCTCCCCCAGGTGCGTCAACACACTCTCCTCCACATCCCTGCCACACCTACACACACCCAAGGTTAGAACGCCTGCACTATCGACCCGGAGAGAGAGAGAGAGAGAGAGAGAGAGAGAGAGAGAGAGAGAGAGAGAGAGAGAGAGAGAGAGAGAGAGAACCTACCCATTAATATTGTATGTAGTTGCAAATTAAATATAGCATTGCATGACATCGAAAGGGTTCCTGGTGAATATATGAACAGGTGACACATATGTTACTGATGGTAGAGTTACTGTAACACGCCATCACCACCTCTTGTTACCACCTGGGCCAGATAGGTGAGGGAGGGGGGTGAGTGGGAGGTGAGAGAGGAGGGGGTGAGTGGGAGTTGGAGTTGAGAGAGGAGGGGGTGAGTGGGAGGTGAGAGGAGGGTGAGTGGGAGGTGAGGGAGGGGGTGAGGTGGGAGGTGAGAGAGGAGGGGGTGAGTGGGAGGTGAGAGAGAGAGGTGGGGGGTGGTGGGAGGTGAGAGAGGAGGGTGAGGTGGGAGGTGAGAGAGGAGGGGTGAGTGGGAGGTGAGAGAGGAGGGGTGAGTGGGAGGTGAGAGAGAGGAGGGAGGGTGAGGTGGGAGGTGAGAGAGGAGGGGGAGGGTGGTGGGAGGTGAGAGAGGAGGGGGTGAGGTGGGAGGTGAGAGAGAGGGAGGGTGAGTGGGAGGTGAGATAGGAGGGGGTGAGTGGGAGGTGAGAGGAGGGGGTGAGTGGGAGGTGAGAGAGAGGAGGGGGTGAGTGGGAGGTGAGAGAGGAGGGGGGTGAGTGGGAGGTGGCAGAGAGAGGAGGGGTGAGTGGGAGGTGAGAGGAGGGGTGAGTGGGAGTGAGAGGAGGGAGTGGGAGGTGAGAGGAGGGGTGAGTGGGGGGTGAGAGGGAGGGTGAGTGGGAGGTGAGAGGAGGGGTGAGTGGGGGTGGGAGGAGGGTGAGTGGGAGGTGAGAGGAGGGTGGAGGTGGGAGGTGAGAGGAGGGGGTGAGTGGGAGGTGAGAGAGGAGGGGGTGATGGTACTACCCCTAGATTAATCTCATTTTTTATTTCATTCTTCCTCTTCTTATTTTTACTCTTCTCCTTCCTCCCCGTTTATGGTATGGTAAGGTAAGGTTATGTTTTGTTAGGTATATGGTTAGGTCAGGGTAGGGTAGGTTAGGTTAGGTATATGGTTAGGTCAGGTCAGGTCAGGGTAGGTTAGGTTAGGATCCATCTGCATTTTATTCGTTATCACCTCAACAATATACCCGGAAGCACTGACAGACAGACACACACACAGCCCTGAGCCACTAACAGCAGGGAGTAATCATACACTTTACATAATCAGATACGAACACACACAAAAACAACTATACCTAATTCTGTGTTACACAAAATATATTATAATAGAAAATAAAAATGTATATAATTTAGTATATCGTGAAGGCTATATGCAAGACGAGTTAATGTTAGACCAGATAGGTTATCAAACGACACGTCTTGCTGTTGTCTCTTCCTTAACAGCTTCATTATATATATATATATATACTATTGAGTTGAGTTTGGCTGCCTGCCTCTCCTTCACACACACACACACACACACACACACATATACTTAAAGTGTCCAGGTAATTTTGTCAACAACTGTACAACACAAGTAACTCAAGTGTCCAGGTAATTTTGTCCACAACTGTACCACACAAGTAACTCAAGTGTCCAGGTAATTTTGTCCACAACTGTACCACACAAGTAACTCAAGTGTCCAGGTAATTTAGATCATAAATAAACCAGACTAGACACAATCATTCTGCAACCAAGTTATTTATTTCCATTACTGGTGTTATTGTGGAGGAGCCTTGTTGCTACACACGCCCCAAAGGCTTCAGTCACCTAATACGCCTTGGCCTTTAGGTATACTTGTGATGACTACGGCAGGTGGGTGGGTGGGCAGGTGGGTGGGTGGGTGGGCAGGTAGGTGGGTGACATCTGTTAGGTGCCCCCCAGACAAGAGACGACTCGAAATATTTTAACAATATGTTTTTTGTTTTTTTTTAACTTAATATAAGATAGCAACAATAATAACATCTGCCAGTAAGAGAGGTTAGGTTAGGTTTGTGTGAGGTGAAGTTAGGCTTACATCAGGCTTGGCTAGGGTAGGATAGGATAGGTTAGGATAGGATAGGATAAGTTAGGATAGGATAGGTAGAAAATCATAATCCGAAATATTCTTTTTAGAACATAAGTCAAGGAAATTAATTTTAAGTATCCTCCAAGTTAACTTCAATAAGGAGCTTAAGTGTCTTCCAGTGGTTTTAAGCATCGTTACCTCTGATACCACCACCAAGTAAACAAGGAGGAAATTTGTTAAGGCCACGCTGACCCTTACATCACCTTGTTCGCTCGTAAATAAGATTTCACCCAAGTGTATATTATCTTGCCTCCATAAACCGGATCTAAGATATATTTAAGAAAATCACAAATTGCTTTCACATCATCACTTAAAATCTCATATAATGGTCCGAGTGACTGACAGTACTGGTTGTTAGAAGGTATTATGGGGTTTATTGAGGGGAAATAGTTATCTATCTATCCGAACCTAACCTAACCTACGGTATCTATCTATCCGGACCTAACCTAACCTACGGTATCTATCTATCCGGACCTAACCTAACCTACGGTATCTATCTATCCGGACCTAACCTAACCTAAGGTATCTATCTATCTGGACCTAACCTAACCTACGGTATCTATCTATCCGGACCTAACCTAACCTACGGTATCTATCTATCCGGACCTAACCTAACCTACGGTATCTATCTATCCGGACCTAACCTAACCTACGGTATCTATCTATCCGGACCTAACCTAACCTACGGTATCTATCTATCCGGACCTAACCTAACCTACGGTATCTATCTATCCGGACCTAACCTAACCTACGGTATCTATCTATCCGGACCTAACCTAACCTACGGTATCTATCTATCCGGACCTAACCTAACCTACGGTATCTATCTATCCACGAAATGACCTACAGTAAGTATATCCATTAACAGTCCTACATACAGAAAAAGGCGTAACCACAAAGACCCATAATATCCAGACCCCAATACCCCCTAGACCCACAACTTGACCCACAATACCCACAACTTGACCCACAATACCCCCTAGACCCACAACTTGACCCACAATACCCCCTAGACCCACAAATTGACCCACAATACCCACAAATAAGACCCCACAGTGAATAATCCGTCACCACACGTTCCCTAATTGAGAGAGTGAGGACCGGGTTACCCCAAGGCGTTAATATTGGTTGACTCAAGGGCTGTGTTTTGGTTCCGCTTCTGTTTCTCAGTGTGTAGTTATCGATTTGTGCCGAGGGTGACTTGATGTTCCACTCGCTTACAGGTAGGAGGGGGAGGAGAGGGGGTTAGGTAGGGGTAGGGGAGGTGGGGGTAGGGGTTTGAGGTCGGGTGTGGAGAGGGGATGAGTTGGAGGGAAGATGTGAGGAGAGGATGGAAACAGGAAAGGAGGGAGGAAGGAGGAGAGGGAAGAAAGGATTGAAGATGAGAAGAAAGGAAGGGAGGACGAAGAAGGAAGAAGGAATTAATGAGAAAAAAGGGATAGAGGAAAGCGGGGAATGCGGAAAAAAACAAAGAAAGGAAGGAAGAGGAGGAAAGAAAGAAGACATGAAGGAAAAAGATAAAAAAACGGAATAAAAAAGAGAAAATGGAAATAGGAAAAAATACAAAGACACAGAACCCTTGGAGCCATGACTACATAAAGCTACAGCGAGATCAGATACAAAACACAAAGACCCTGGAGTCAAGACTACATACAGCAAGAACGAGGTGCCCCAAGGTGGTGTACTAGGTCTCTGTCTGTCTGTTCCTATCTGTTTCCCTCTGTCTGTTCATTGTCTGTCTCCTCCTTGTCTGTTCAGTTCCTATCTGTTTCCCTCTGTCTGTCTGTCTGCCTGTCTCTATCTATCAGTTTATCTCTCTCTCTCTCTCTCTCTCATTGTCTTCACGTCACACTCACTTAAGGAACAATGTCTTATTATTAGGAACAGGTTTAAGAAGCAGTGGCAGACGGTCCCCTCTCCTAACTTTGCGACTGGCAGATATAATGGCAGTTTTACTCTTACATCATGGTAGTTACTTAATGGTGTTACTTGTGAATAATGATAAATAATCTTACATAATGGTAGAAACTTGTGAATTTTTTTTTGTCAAACCATCGTCTTCAAAGGGTTAAACCATCGTCCTAAAGGGTTAAATCATCGTTCTAAAGAGTTAAACCATCGTCCTCAAAGGGTTAAACCATCATCATTAATAGGGTTAAATCATCGTCCTAAAGGGTTAAATCATCGTTCTAAAGAGTTAAACTATCGTCCTCAAAGGGTTAAACCATCATCATTAATAGGGTTAAATCATCGTCCTAAAGGGTTAAACCATCGTCCTCAAAGGGTTAAACCATCATCATTAATAGGGTTAAATCATCGTCCTAAAGGGTTAAAATATCGCGGGGAGCAGGCAAGGAAGGAGGGGGGGGGCAGGGAGGGGAGAAGGGAGGGGGAGAAGGGGAGGGGGAGAAGGAAGGGGTCGAGGTAAAGGGGAGGGGAATTTGTTAGGACAAAGGAGGGATGGCGGAGAGGAACAGTAAAGTGGATAGGTGTAGAAAAGGGAGAGAGAGAGGTTGGTAAGCTTAGCGAAGTGTAGTGAGGGGGGGATGGAATGGGACATCAATGAAGAGGCGTGAGGTGTGATGGGATGGAAGGAAGGGGAGGCGTGAAGGACGGGAATATGTGAAGGGAGGGGCAAGGGAGGGAAGGAAGAGGAGGTATGGAGCGGGAGGGAGGGAGGGAGGGAAGGGTTGTGGAAGAATTGAGGGAAAGAGGGAAGGAAGGGATTGGCGGGGAGGGGAGGAAGGGCGGGATGGAGGAAAGGAGAGAAGGGTTAGGAAAGAAGGGAGGAGGGAAGGATTAGGGAGGGAGAGAAGGGTTAGGATGTAGGGGAGGAGAGGGTTAGGGAAGGAGGGGAGGGAGGAGGAGGAGGGAGGGAGGGGAGGGAGGGAGGGAGGGAGGAGGAGGGAGGGGAGGGGAGGGAGGAAGTCAGGGGAGGGAAGGAGGGAGGGGAGGGAGGGAGGGAGGGAGGGAAGGGAGGGAGGAAGTTAAGGGACAGCAAAGCCATAGAGAGTGTCTGAGGGTAATTGACTTTTCAGCTTCTATTTCATAAAGTTTCGTCCAAGAGAAGGTCCAGCAGGCGGGGGTCAGTGGCGGTGAACGATGCTGAACTAAACATTATGGGAACAACTTTTAAAAGGTTCAGTGTTGGAGGTCCGTAAACCGGCAAAAAATTGTAGTGCGTCGATGGTGGTGGCGGAGGTGGTGGTGGTAGTAGTGGCAGAGGTGGTGGTGGGAGTGGTGGTGGAGGTGGTGGTGGAGGTAGTAGTGGTGTGGTGTGGTGGTGGTGGTGGTGGTAGAGGTAGTGGTGGTGTGGTGGTGGTAGTAGTGGCGGAGGTAGTGGAGGTGGTGGTAGAGGTAGTGGAGGTGGTGGTAGAGGTAGTGGTGGTGGTGGTGGTGGTGGTAGTAGTGGTGGTGGTGGTAGTAGTGGTGGTGGTGGTAGTAGTAGTAGTGGTGGTGGTGGTGGTGGTAGTGGTATTACCAATTAATTTACGTATTTAATCTTTTTATAAAATTATTTCTTTAATTCTATGGTGAAGTTATTAGGTGAAGTTTAAGGTATGATGACTTAATGAGGATAATTATCTTCATTAGACTCAACTTTTAACTAATTATACCTTTATCTCCCTCTTTTATTTTGGCTACTATAAGACTCTTATTTTTAATTAACTATATACCAGAAAAATTTAATATATAAAACAATATATTTAACTTCCTTTTCATATATAAATCTTTTACCCCAAACATACACCCCAAATTATACTGTATATTCGTATCATAATTATATTTTCTTTCAATTATATACCAGAAAATTATACATATATAAAAATAATTCCCCCATCATTTCCTGCATCATTAAACTCTACTATAATTTTACCCCATGACAGGTTATATTAATTCTCTTCATAAAATACTAACAACTTCACGTCATTTTCCTCCATTTTCTTTCATTTTTCATTATTTTTAATACACTGGCTCACTAGCAAATAATTTATAATATTAACTCGACTTGTAGTGAAGGTGGGGGTGGGGTGGAGGGTCAAAGGGGTGGTGGTGGTGTGGGGGTGGGGAGGGGGTGGGGGAGGGTCAAAGGGGTGGTGGTGGTGTGGGGGTGGGAGGGGGTGTGGGAGGGTCAAGGGGTGGTGGTGGGGTGGGAGGGGGTGGAGGGTCAAAGGGGTGGTGGGGGGGTAGGGGTGGTGACAGGGGTGAGGGGCCAGGGGGTACTGCTGGTGGGGAGGTGTCATGGGGTGGTTGTGGTATGGGGAGGGTTTAGGGGATTACTGAGGGAGGGAGTAGGGGTGGTAGAATGGGGGTAGGGGGGTACTGGGAGTGGTGGATGGGGAGTGGTGGTGGGGGTAATGGTGGGGGGGGTAGTGTGGGGGTAGTGGTGGGGGGTAGTGTGGGAACAAGCAATATACCACAACACAATCAACTTATTTTATTTTACTCGTCTATTTTATCACATTTCTCTGTTTGTTTAGTGTGTTAATGCAATTTTATTATTATTTAATTTTTTTATTTGTTAGGTTTTTAATTGTTGTTGTTGTTTTTGTTATTGTTGTTATTGTTGTTGTTGTTGTTGTTATTGTTGTTATTGTTAGTTATTGTTATTGTCATTATTATTGTTGATGTTGTTATTATTGTTATTGCTATTGTTGTTGTTGTTATTATTATTTACAGGAAGCTGAAAAAAACCAGGAATATGAAAGAGAGAGAGAGAGAGAGAGAGAGAGAGAGAGAGAGAGAGAGAGAGAGAGAGAATGACAAGTGTAGCAACAGCGAAGAAAATTATGAGATAAACGCCGTAGATTCGTTAATAAAAATAATAATTGAGGTTATAGGTAATTGAGGTTATAGGTAATTGAGGTTATAGGTAATTGAGGTTATAGGTAATTGAGGTTATAGGTAATTGAGGTTATAGGTAATTGAGGTTATAGGTAATTGTGGTTATAGGTAATTGTGGTTATAGGTAATTGAAGTTATAGGTAATTGTGGTTATAGGTGATCAAGGTTATAGGTAAATGAGGTTATCAATTATACCAAAAATATATTAGTGCTGAAACTTATCAAAACCTTAATTCTAAACACATCAACATTACGGTATAACTATTTCAATATAACCATTATGGGTTGTGATGTGTGTTGTACTTATAAGGTTATATTGTTGTTATTTGTACCTTATTTATACAAGGTTGTGATTTGGTGGTCTCTCAGTGGACGCTTACAACACCCTAATGTATGTATGTGTTTGTGTGTGTGTATGTATGTGTATGTGTGTGTGTGTGTGAGAAAGGGCTCATAACCTAACCTAACCCCATGAGCCATACAGCACATCGCGGGAATGTGCTTCGGCCAATATTCCCGGAAACACATACATTTAATCCTCCTCCCCCACCCCCTCCCTCCTTCCCACCATCCCCCTCCCTCACCCCCACCTCCCCACCTCCTCCCCATCCCCCACCCCTCCCTCACCCTCCCTCCTTCCTAACTGAGCGTGTCAATTTCAGCCAGTCCGTCACACGCTTCACTGAACGAGTTACAGCAGGTCGACACACCACGACTCCCACCCGGCCACTCAGTCCCCTACGTAACTACCATCCATCCATCCATCCATCCACCCACCCACCCATCCACCCATCCATCCACCCATCCATCCATCCATCCATCCATCCATCCATCCACCCACCCACCCATCCATCCATCCATCCATCCACCCATCCATCCACCCATCCATCCATCCATCCATCCATCCATCCATCCACCCATCCATCCATCCACCCATCCATCCACCCATCCATCCACCCATCCACCCACCCATCCACCCACCCATCCATCCATCCATCCATCCACCCATCCATCCATCCATCCACCCATCCATCCACCACCATCCATCCACCCACCCATCCATCCATCCACCCATCCATCCACCCATCCATCCATCCATCCATCCATCCATCCACCCACCCATCCACCACCCATCCATCCATCCATCCACCCATCCATCCATCCATCCATCCATCCATCCACCCACCATCCACTCACCCATCCATCCATCCATCCATCCCAACCATCAACTTTATCCACGGTCGTTGTGTCATGTAGAGGGCCTATACTCCTACCTACCTACCTCCCAACCAAAAGACAGACAGACAAACACAAACACACACACACAGATGACATATATATCCCACCCCCCAAAAAAAAAACACGATGATATTTCAAAACTCAAGAAGCAATGTATCGTGGATAAAACTGGAGATGTGGTGGTGACGGTGTAACGTGAGGTGGTGGGGGGGAGGGTAGGGGTAGGGGGTGGGGGGAGGGTAGGGGTGGGGGAGGTAGGGGTGGGGGAGGGTAGGGGATGGGGGAGGGTAAGGGGCGGTGGGTGGGGGTTACAATGGTGAGGGAGGGAAGCACCACAAATCAAAAAGGTTGGACGAGGCCAATGGTCATGTGGACACTTGGTATAATGGCGAAACTGGGCCTATGGGGAAGGAGGGTAGGGGGGGGTAGAGGGGAGGGTAGGGAGGAGGGGTAGGAGGAGGGAACAGGGAGGAGAGGAGGGAAGGATATTTTACTGCTTTCTTATTCGTTCCATTCGTTTTTTATGGGTGGCATTATATTTCTTTTCTTTTCTTTCTTTCTTTCTTTCTTTTTGTTCTTCGTTTTTCTTGTATGTTTATACCTTCTCTTATTTTACTTTAACGTTTGTCTTCTCTTAGTTTATCTCTGTTTATGTCTGAGTTTATTTACATTTTTATCTCACTTACGTGCATCTCTCTCTCTCTCTCTCTCTCAAATGCAAAAAAACCTACCAATATTTACACACTTAACTCCATATAATACCCCCCCAGAGGGGTCAGGTCACAGCCTACAGTATAAGAACGTTGGTGGGGTGAGGTGGGGTGAGGAGGGGTGGGTGGGGTGAGGAGGGGTGGGGTGAGGGGTAGGTGGGTGGGGTGAGGTGGGGGGTGGGGGTGGGGTTAGTTCACGTTATACTGTTATTAGTTAAAAACAAAACATAAGAATGGAGGAAACTACAGCGGGCCTATTAACTCATACTGGGTATTCTGTTTACATCCATCCAACTAAGGTCATTAAAGGCGTAATGAGGTGATTAATTATACCTGTCCCTCAGCAATTATAATTTATGAGGTAGAGGGCTCTCAGGTAGATTCAGGTAACATTACATTAGGCTATTGTGACTGAATCTTTATGTATCTTGTTCTTACCTACGTTCTCTATCTATTAATGTCTAACCTAACCTAAACCTAACCTAACCTAACCCTAACTTAACTTAACCTAACCTAATCCTAACTTAACTTAACCTAACCTAAACTTAACTGAACCTAACCTAAGTTCTCTACCTATTAATGTCTAACCTAACCTACAAAAAAAAATCATCGTAAACTATATATCCGAATAATAAAAAAAAAAGCCATCCATTTTAAAACTCAAGGGCAAATGGTCACTTCCCTGCCTATAGCTAGTGAACCGAGTGAGTGATTGCTGTAAACTGTCTGTCTCACTTGAATTTTAATGTACTATCTCTTTCTTTAATATCTCTACCTCTGACACACCTCTCGTCCAAATCACCTTATGATCTTATAACCAGTGACACTATCAAGCGCAGTGAGACGAGAGGCGACGGGGGGAAATTATGACTAGCGCCAGCGGCCTTGTCTAACATCAGCAGCGGGGAGGTGGGGGGGGATGCCGCCAGTCGCTCGTTCACTATAAAGATGTCGCCTCCGTGGTATCCGTAGCAATCTACACAATTGGTTCTTGGGGCACGGCGGGATTGTAGCCAAGCACAATATGAACCCTAAGACGCAGGGCCACAAGGAGGATTTACCCTGACATAAATTAAAAAAGTTGGTGACAATTTGATAAAGAACAGGCTAGCCTCGACCCTCCCTCCTCCCTCCCGCCTCTGCCTCCGGCGGAAAGAGCTATCGGCCGCCCCCGTGTTCGAAACACTGCTCACTGACCTTCACTCCAACACGTTCTACCATCAATAAATGTCCCTTGTACTGTACACGGTAATTAGTATTAATTTTTATTGACATAATTTGACAGGTGAAAATTATCTGATATACAACAGTGGTACAACATGATATAAAATACGGGGTTTGAGGAATACTAGTCGGTAACCTTCCCTCTATATAAATAAACGTTAATAAGTTTGTACACAATAACACCAACATAGCCCAGGTAGGAGTCTAAATAATTACCGTTTAGTCACGCCATAAGAGTTGATGCCTTAATCTTGGTACAATTAAGAGCGCAATTAACGATGTGTTCTACACCACATGGCTCCTGTGGGTAACTGTACGTATTTCACACAATAATGACATAATTACAGTTAATAATAAAGTGTTGCCTCAAGCCGAAGCCACACATCTCGCCTGGGGTTTAGGAGGCAGGCAGCGCCAGGCCTCTTGCAGTACGGCGGGAAGCCTTTGAGGCCGGCACGCGCGGCCTCCTCCGTACGCCCTTGTACGTGCTCTGTACGGCCACATACGTGCACTATAAACACACGTAAAGAGCTATATACAGGTAGTGAAGAACGATATACGTGCAACAGAGGCCAAGACACGTGCAACACAAGCCTATTGTTATGGTAATGATAGGATCTTGCCGTACATGGCCGTACCCAGCACGGCCATGTACGACAAGCTCCTTAGTGTACATAATTCAGGCGGCGTGAAGGTTTGTCGTCGTAATGGAGGAGTTTTATGGCTCCTCTGATGACGTTAACATCTCCTGCCTGACACACTACACCCCCATACACCTGGGGTACACACCTCATACTTACACCTGGGGTACACACCTCATACTTACACCTGGGGTACACACCTCATACACCTGGGGTACACACCTCATACTTACACCTGGGGTACACACCTCATACTTCACCTGGGTACACACCACACACCGGGGCACACACTACACCTGGACACACCTCATACTTACACCTGGGGTACACACCTCATACTTACACCTGGGGTACACACCCAACTTACACCTGGGGTACACACCTCATACACCTGGGGTACACACCTCATACTTACACCTGGGGTAACTCATACACCTGGGGCACACATGTTCTCATATACACTGTTCTTCACACAAACAATCTATACATACTGATGCTGATTCACACATTAAAAATCAAGCGCTGTATACATGCTGACATACACTATGTATACTTGCTGACTCATACACTAACACCATGTATACATACCGTACTCATGAGATGCATTAATGAGGACTCGCATGAATACTCCCACTATCTATACATGCTAAATCATACAGGGCCAAATATCGAAAGGACAAAAATAAACGTACACACACGCCCGCCTGTACGTACACCCATACGTACAGTGTAAGTGCAGGAAGTTATACATAAACACAGTAACACACACAAGAATACTAATGTATGTATTATGTATACATGGCAATAATTACATACGAATATTTATATCCCGCGAGACAGACAGACAGAGATAGTGGTTGTGAGAAGAGCCAGCAAAGATTGGTCAAATATTCTCAGTCAAGTCGGTCACTCAGGTTATCCAGTCAGCCCCTCACTCAGTCAAATCAGTCAGTTAGGAAAGGCGTCCATAGGGCTGCCTGACGCACCTATATTTATTAAGATGCTATGATAAAGAGAGAAGAAGAGGAGGAGAAGAAGAGGAGGAGGAGAAGAAGAAGAGGAGGAGAAGAGGAGAGGAGAAGAGGAGAGGAGGAGGAAGAGAAGAGAATGAAGGGAATTTAGCCTGTAGACGACAAAAACACCGATTAACACACACACACACACACACACAGGACCACCGCCACTTGAGGCTTGGGGCCCAACCCTTCCTTCCCTCGTCAAATGGCGCCAATTTATTGCGTCACGATATAATTTAAAAATGCCGCTGGCAATTTCAAGTCCGTAGGCGAGCTGAGAGCGTGTCATGGGCCCGCACCCGAGTGTAAATACTCTCGGTTATGTGACCCGTGTTTAAGAAGTACTCCCATGATTTACTATTTCCAGTTCGTAGTCTCGATAATCTCATTGGCGTTTCACTAATACGTGACCCGTTTTTAAGACGTACTCCAATGATTTACTATTTCCAGTTCTTAGCCTCAGTAATGTGACTGGTGTTGTTATTATGTGACCCGTGTTTTTTTTTTAAAGATGTAATATTTCCAGTTCACAGCCTGGTGTTTCTCTATTATGTGACTCGTGCTTTTTAAAGATGTAGTCTCATGATGTAACATTTCCAGTTCGTAGTCTGGATTACAAGAGCGGTGGTACTCCATTGTGTGACCGGTTTTTGAGACATATCCTAACACATACTACTTCCAGTTCCCTCAGCGGGTCTCATATTAACATAGACATGTGACCCGTATTTAAGACTGTTCTATGAATTGCTATATTCAATTCGTGGTTTAGGTTAGGTTAGGTTAGGTTAGGTCAGGTCAGACAGGTCAGGTCAGGCAGGGCTAGGATTGAGGTTAGGTTAGGTGACCCGCGTTTAGAAATCAAACAAAAAATTTAAGTGGGTAAAATTATAACACACAGGTATGGTAATTAATATGTTAAGTAATTTATCTACCGGCGGATGATGGTGACATGATCGTAAAAAATGGTGACATGATCGAAAAAATGGTGACATGATCGTAAAATTAAGACATTCAAAAAATGGTGACATAAAAATTGGTGATATCGTAAAACAAATGGTGACGTAAAAAAAATATATCGTTAATAAAGTTACATTATCGTAAACAAATTGTAAATAACCCCAACTACATGACTAAAAAAATTAAAAAATAATTAAAAAATCGAGTGTAAATAATCTTGACTACATGACCCGCACTTAAAAGACGTATCGTTTCATTCAACTTCACCTTCCGACTCAATTTTTTTTCTTTTACCAACGAGCGAGCGAGTAGTAGTAGAACGAGGAGCGAAGAAGGAGGAGCCAGCGACAAGGAGTGAGTGAGCCAGCGAGCAAAGGAGGAGGAGCCAGAGGAGAGGAGGGAGTGAGCCAGCGAGCAGAGGAGTAGTGAGCCAACGAGGAAGGAGTGAGTGAGCCAGCGAGCGAGTGAGCCAGCGAGTGAGTGAGCCAGCGAGGGAGTGAGTGTGCAAGTGGGTGAGCCAGCGAGCGAGTGAGTGAGTGAGTGAGCTAGTATGAGTTGACGAAAAGACCGGAAGTGGGATTTACCCAAAACTGTCTCTTCGTGATACAATAAACATCAAACGTCGAATCTTTATCAGCTGTAATTATAGATTAGTTCACGACCCAACCAGAGGGAGAGAGAAAAAACTACAGCGACGAGGGTGAGAGAGAGAGAGAGAGGGAGGGGAGGGGGGAGGGGGGGGAGAGGGAGGAGAGGGGGGCGAGGGAGGAGGGGGGGCGAGGAGGAGAGGGGAGAGGGAGGGAGGGGAGGGGGGGGAGAGAGGGGCGAGGGAGGAGAGGGGCGAGGGAGGAAGGAGGAGTTTGTACGTGTGTGTGTGTGTGTGTGTGTGTGTGTGTGTGTGTGTGTGAATGTGTAGTGTGTATTCGTCTATGTGTGTTTAACTATGTGTGTAAGTGTATGCGTGCGTGTGTGTGTGTGTGTGTGAAGAAAACGACAACAGGGCGCGGACAATAACATCAAAGGGGTTACACAGAATGAGACACATCCCCTTACCTCCCTCCCCCACCCCCCACCCACCCCCTCCTCTCTCTCCCCTCAGGCCAAACTATTCTGGTATCACTCAATATTTCAGGTTTATAGGCTGTTATTACGGCTACGATTGATTGGGCAGACAGAGTGACCGAGAGAGAGAGAGAGAGAGAGAGAGAGAGAGAGAGAGAGAGAGAGAGAGAGAGACATAATATAGATAACAAGAGAAAAAGATGATAAAACAAAACAAGAGAGAGAGAGAGAGAGAGAACGACAAACAGACGCAACAAGCGACACAAATCCACCATCTCACAGCAGGGAAAATCCAGACACCAACACACTCAAACCAACATCTTCCATATTTTTTATTTTTGGGTTTGTTTAATTCTCCCCCGAAACACAATCTCACTCCTCTCATAAATCTTAATCTACAAACTTTTTTTACGGGTCACAAACACCAAGACTACAACCACGCCATAACACCAACAAGAACAAGCTGCTGCAGTACATAACAACGATACAAAGCGGAAATTTCATAACAAATTTCTTTTTTTCCCCCCACATCAAATTTAAATGACTGTCGTTGTTCGTGGTACTAAATTGACTTCACACACACACACACACACACACAGAACGTAATTTGACTGTTTGTTATTATTACATTACAACTACACACCAGTGAATACACAGACACAGTATAACAAGAACAAAACAAAAACAAACAACAAAAACACCTCCAAACACATCCTTGATAAACTAACAGACGTCCGTGAAATATCCTAACCGTCCTTGAAATAATATCCTAACCATCCTTGAAATATCCTAACCGTCCTTGAAATAATATCCTAACCGTCCTTGTCGTATCCTAACCGTCCTTGAAATAATATCCTAACCGTCCTTGTAGTATCCTAACCGTCCTTGAAATAATATCCCAACCGTCCTTGTAGTATCCTAACCGTCCTGGAAATAATATCCTAACCGTCCTTGGAAATAATATCCCAACCGTCCTTGTAGTATCCTAACCGTCCTTGAAATAATATCCCAACCGTCCTTGTAGTATCCTAACCTTCCTGAAATAATATCCCAACCGTCCTTGAAGTATCCTAACCGTCCTTGAAATAATATCCTAACCGTCCTTGTCGTATCCTAACCGTCCTTGAAATAATATCCTAACCGTCCTTTAGTATCCTAACCGTCCTTTGTCGTATCCTAACCGTCCTTGAAATAATATCCTAACCGTCCTTGAAATATCCTCTATATAACAACCACCACTACAACACAACCCTAACATAACTTGCCATTCTTATAACACAATCTAACTAAAATTTTCCTTAAATAACAAAAAAATATTCCCTTGTCTAGAGAAAAATAAATTTAATCAAAATAAACTTAACTTAATAATTAAATTCAGTTACATCTTTATTTTCAATGTAGTAAAAATAATAAAAATAATATTAGGTCGTATCTAAAAAATAAATAAAACATAACCTAATCAAATCTAACCTGACCTGACCTAATTATTGAATATCATCTTTATTTTCAATGTGATGAAAAATAATACAAATAATGTTAGAAGGTCGACCATAACAGGATCTGAACGCGTCTATTCCGTGATGTAACAAGACATTATTTTTTCTGTATATTATTATAGTCATTTTACTTCCTTTATATAAAATACCTGAGAACTCTTAAACAATTTCTGGGATTACATTTATTTTATATATATTTATTTATTATTATTAAAATTATAGGTAACTATGGTATTAAAATGTTACTTTTATTTTCTTATGGGTATTATTTTATGTTTAATTTTGCAACTAATTACATAACCTAACGCAACCTAACCTAACCAAACCTAACCTAATCTAATCTAACCAAACCTAACGCAACATAACCTAACCTAACCAAATTCCCCCAAATAACGTTAAGGTGGTTAATCTTTAGGTGAAATAAGTTAAGTAAGAGGTTATGGGAGGTTGTGAGATAGAGGAACTAGAGGTTGTGAGGTAGAGGGCGGTAGATTCATTAGGTGACCCACACGACACCGATAGTAGTCGTAGAAATAGTAGTAGCAGTAGTAGAAGTACCAGTAAAAGTAGCAGTAGTAGAAGTAGCAGTTGAAGCATTAGAAGTAGCAGCAGTAGCATTAGAAGTAGCAGTAGGAGAAGTAACAGTAGTAGCAGTAGAAGAAGCAGCAGAAGAAGCAGCAGCAGTAGTAGTCGTAGTACTGTAGTTGAAGTACCAGTTTAAGTAGAATTAGTAGCAGTAGAAGTAGCAGCAGTAGTAGAAGGAGCAGCAGTAGCATTAGAAGTAGCAGTAGGAGAAGTAACAGTAGTAGCAGTAGAAGAAGCAGCAGAAGAAGCAGCAGCAGTAGTAGTAGTAGTACTGTAGTTGAAGTACCAGTTTAAGTAGAATTAGTAGCAGTAGAAGTAGCAGCAGTAGAAGGAGCAGCAGTAGCAGTAGGGGAAAGTGCTGTACAATATAATGGTGACCACTTGCCGGCATCTTCCTTCCCACGGTTCTGGTTGCAAAAATAAACGTCTTGCCGATATATTGCAACAGTGAGCGTGTGAACGTACATGTCCGTGTGTGTGTGTGTGTGTGTGTGTGTGTGTGTGTGTGTGTGTTTGAGCTTACAGTACATCTTTTTGTGTACATTTCTGAAGGTTTGTGTGTGTTTGTGGCTGTCCAAGTGTGTGTGTGTGTGTGTGTGTATGTATGTATGTATGTATGTATGTATGTATGTATGTATGTATCCTCCTCTTCTGTGCCTAAAATTAAGACGTAACTTGAATCAACAAATCAAATAAACACACTAAAAACTAAACAATAAACAAAGCAAACAACCAAACAAAAAACGAAGAACATGACAGTAATAACATAATAAAGATAAGAACAAGAGAACAGAAAATAACAAACATAATTAGTTAAGTGAGACCAAACAGAGGAAGAAAAAGAAAAGAGGCGAATTAATATATAAAAAAAAACACAAGAGAAATGAGATCAAAAGACGAGACAAAGAAAATGGAATAAGACAAAGAAAACGGGATAAAATAGCGAGACAAAGAAAACGGGATAAAACAAAGAAAACGGGATAAAATAGCGAGACCAAGAAAATGGGATAAAACAAAGAAAACGGGATAAAATAGCGAGACAAAGAAAACGGGATAAAACAAAGAAAACGGGATAAAATAGCGAGACAAAGAAAACGGGATAAAATAGCGAGACAAAGAAAACGGGTACAAGCCCAAGTAACAATAAGAAAATAAATAAATAAACAAAAAACAACTAAGGAAAAACATTAATAACAAAGACAAAAGGAGAAAGAGAACAGTACAGTAATAAGGTGGAAAAATGAATAACATGAATAACAAATAAAAGAACAACAGTTAACAAAACAAAAGCAACAAGCAAACAACACTCAAGTGGAGGTACAAGGTAAGAGCCACAAGGGGGTAGGTACAAGGTTATGAGCCACAAGGGAAAGGTACAAGGTTAAGAGCCACAAGGGAAAGGTACAAGGTTAAGAGCCACAAGGGAAAGGTACAAGGTTAGGAGCCACAAGGGAAAGGTACAAGGTTAGGAGCCACAAGGGTTATGAGCCAACAGAACTTTTAAGAGAGTAAATCCCTTCTAATTTTCGTTCCATTGTCACACTCAAAACCATTTTCTTCTACTCAGTAACTCGTGTAATAAAATAAATTGAAACATTTCCTTATATATATATATTTTTTATTTTAACATTTTGAGGATTCTAAGGCCAAATATATATATTTTTTTCTTAGAATAAACTAAAATAAAATCTGATATATTTCCTAAAATAAAATATTCTACAAATTTTATGAAGGAGAGTATCTATCTATCTGTCTGTCTATGTCTGTCTGTCTGCCTATCTGTCTGTCTGTCTGTCTACCAGTTAATCTATCTATCTATCTATCTATCTATCTATCTATCTATCTCTGTCCGGTATTACTGCACCCTGTTGTGTGTGGCGTTAAAGTAATATTGGTGAAATATAAACACGGACATGTAGTCATTAGGGTGTGTAAGGTTGTGTGTGTCTATGTTTTGAGAATAAACGTGTACACTCTTTGTGGTCAGGGCGAGGTGAGAGGTTGTGGGAGGTAGAGGGGTAGGGAGAGGTAGAGGGGTAGGAGAGTAGAGGGGTAGGGAGAGGTAGAGGGGTAGGGAGAGGTAGAGGGGTAGGAGAGGTAGAGGGGTGGAGGAGGTAGAGGGTAGGGAGAGGTAGAGGGTAGGGAGAGGTAGAGGGGTAGGGAGAGGTGGGAGGGTAGGAGAGGTAGAGGGGTAGGAGAGGTAGAGGGGTAGGGAGAGGTAGAGGGTAGGGAGGAGGTAGAGGGTAGGGAGAGGTGAGGAGTAGGGAGAGGTAGAGGGGTAGGAGAGGTGGAGGGTAGGGGAGAGGTAGAGGGGTAGGAGGCTGTGGGAGGGAGGGTAGGGAGAGGCTTGTGGGAGGGCGGGAGGTTGTGGGAGGTAGAGAATGTTGAGGAACGTAGAGGAGGTTGCAAGAGGCCGCCTACAGGGAAGGACTCTCGTGTCGTGTCTTGGGTATAATTTTGTGGAGGTCACGAGGTGCAACATTTCCTGCCAAATATTGAAGGTCGCCCATGACACGAGAGAGAGAGAGAGAGAGAGAGAGAGAGAGAGAGAGAGAGAGAGAGAGAGAGAGAGAGAGAGAGAGAGAGAGAGAGACTTACTAGTGACCGCAGTACGTCTTCTTCAATAACAAACACCACCCCCCCTACCCCTCATCGTCACGTGCAATAATCTATGGGATAATTACACTACTAATAAGGTTCAGATGTGACCTAATTAAAAGTGATATGCTAATTACCGATAATTATCCTCTCCCTAATTAACCCGGCCCGGCCAACGACACTCGCACAGTCTAGCGGCGACAAACACGGTCAGTCTAGCGGCGACAAACACGGTCAGTCTAGCGGCGACAAACACGGTCAGTCTAGCGGCGACAAACACGGTCAGTCTAGCGGCGACAAACACGGTCAGTCTAGCGGCGACAAACACGGTCAGTCTAGCGGCGACAAACACGGTCAGTCTAGCGGCGACAAACACGGTCAGTCTAGCGGCGACAAACACGGTCAGTCTAGCGGCGACAAACACGGTCAGTCTAGCGGCGACAAGCACACAGTCGAAGTAGTTTAACCACGTTGTAAATAAGTGACGATAACAACAATAACAAAAGAACACAGAACAAAAGAACATATTATTTACCTTTATTCTTGTTCTTAAGGTTCATAATCCCCTCAATACAAGAACACAACCAGTCAAGTCAGTGAAGGAGGAAACTGGATTGAGAAAAAACCAGCTTAAAATTAGTGTTTGAATATAATTTGGTGAGGGGGAAGAAGTGGACAACCAAGGCAGGTTAGTTTTATTGGTTGATCCGTCTGGTTATGGTGGTGTCTGGTGTGCTGTGGGTAGACTAATGTGACAACCGAGCGATCATATCTATACACACACACACACACACACAGAGGAAAAAGTTCTTACACACACCTACATGTTTTCCCTTTACACTGACAACAACGTGTAGGTCGTGGCCGGAGTGTGCATAATCACCTCACCATTACAATATTTAATACAATATATTCATTATGCTCGGTCTGTGGCCCAATGTTGTCAAGATGGTTGGAAGGGAAATGACGTCACGACATGCGTACCTAACTACCTGGTTCACTGTAAACTACAACAAGACGTGAATTGACACCTGATATTACAGTTTGGATGATGGAGGTGGTCGAGTGCAGTGCCTGTGGGTTTTACTCGGTCAATCATCAATCCGTGTGTGTGTGTGTGTGTGTGTATGTGTGTGTAAGTCAGGTTAATTACACCAGACGCCGGTAGGTTAAGGTCATATAAACCACAGTTGAATTGGATTAAAATTCGGTAAGGTTAAAGAGACCAATTTAGTTACAGAGATTAGCCTAGTTTGGGATGTTAGTTAGAATTGAGTTAACATCAGCTCAGCGAGGGAGGGAGAGAAGATGATAGAACGAGACAAGTGAGGTGGTTAGGTAAGGTAGTAGTATACGTGAGGTTAGGTTAGGTTAGGTTACCTGTAAAGGGAGACTTTATTTACCTGACGCTACCTGGGATAAGTTAAGGTCTGGTCAGGTTACGCTCTAGCACATCATATAACATTAAGTTACTCCATAAACTTTCAAAATGTTCGTACGGTAATTACCTCCTTCGCTGTAGCCGCCATTAATTTGACTTTTTGCACCACTATTATTATCATTATCAATTCTTCGATAATGAGGTCGTGACCTTTATATACAAGAGAGGTATGTGTGAGGGAGGGAGAGAGGGGGAGAGAGGGAGGGAGAGAGGGGGTGGAGAGGGAAGGAGGGAGGGGGAGAGGAAAGGAGGGAAGGAGGGAGGGAGGGAGGGAGCAGTAACAACACCCTCGTTCTTTAAAGAGTAGTATGTAGAGGCGAGGTGACAGGTGGAGGAGGAAGAGGAGATGTAGGGAGGGAAGAAGAGGTGGAGGAGGCAGGCGGCGAGAGTGATGTGGCACCACCGCCATTGTTTACACAAATCAGCTGGACATTTAGTGACGTCAAAAAGATTCACCACACACGCAGAAGTACTAAACGTCCACCAGTTGGGGGGATAACGTCCGGATCCCTGTGTGTGTGTGTGTGTGATTATCATATATACCGCTGAGTAATACTACGTCCAGGGAATATAAACAAGAAAGAAAACAAAAGAGAGCGGAGTTGAGTGTGTATATAAATAAGCCGCCATGTTACTTGTACCCGGCTGCTACCTCACCGTGCAATGTCCCTCATCTGAGAGTCTTGGCATGAAATAGCTATTAACTCACAAGGGCTCCGTCTGTCAGCCCCGCTCGTAAAACTAATGTAACATGGTCTGTCTGTTAGTTAATCAGTCAGTGCTTGGACAAAAACTAATCTGTCAGTCATTTACTTAATGGGTGGTCGAAAATTATTGTCAGTCTGTCAGTCAATCATTTAGAATTGGTCGAAAACTAATGTAAGTCTGTCAGTCGGTTCGAAAACCACTCTCTAAATCTGTCAGTCAAAAGCGGCATTCACAGAGCTCACCGATGCAATTAGTCGACAAAAATAAATCTTGCTACAACTGTACCTACCCGAACTAAACCCCCAAATCTAACCATACCAAACCCTAACCTACCCGAACTAAACCTGCCCTAACATGACCAATCCCAACCTACCCGAACTAAACCTGCCCTAACATAACCAAACCCAACCTACCCGAACTAAACCTGCCCTAACATGACCAAACCCAACCTACCCGAACTAAACCTGCCCTAACATAACCAAACCCAACCTACCCGAACTAAACCTGCCCTAACATACCAAACCCAACCTACCCGAACTAAACCTGCCCTAACATAACCAAACCCAACCTACCCGAACTAAACCTGCCCTAACATAACCAAACCCAACCTACCCGAACTAAACCTGCCCTAACATAACCAAACCCAACCTACCCGAACTAAACCTGCCCTAACATAACCAAACCCAACCTACCCGAACTAAACCTGCCCTAACATAACCAAACCCAACCTAACCAATAATCGAACCAATATCCCCAGGTGGTTGTAAGCAGCAGGTGTGTACACTGTATAATAATAAAACACAAGAGACTACAGCCTGTGTGTGTGTGTGTGTGTGAAGTGTGTCCCTGTGTATGAAGTGTGACCATGTGCGTATGAAGTGTGTACCTGTTTGTATACCTGTGTGTGTGTACTTGTGTGTATAGGTGCATGAAGTATGTCCCTGTCCCTGTGTGCGTGTATAAAGTGTGACTGCATGTATGTATGTATGTATGTATGTATGTATGTATGTAAATAAAATAAACCAAGACTAATAATAAGAGACAAGAGGACTCAGCAGGCACTGTAAGACGATAAGAGGGTGTTACATGACGGTACAGACCCGCGAGACCACCACAAGAGCTCTCGTGGTCATGTCTCTCTCTCTCTCTCTCTCTCTCTCTGTCTGCGTCACTCTCTCTCTCTCTCTGCGTCACACACACTCTCTCTCTGGTTGACGGACTGGTTTGTTGCTTTCAATATCTTTCATTCTTTCTCTCATTCTTTATTTTACCGTCTCTCTTTTTCCTTTATTTTCACCCTCCCTCTCTTGCTGTTTCCTTACCTTCCCTTCTCTCATCGATGGGTAAAATAAACAGACAACCGAACATATAAAAGTCAATTTACCTCAAAAATTAATTAATTGGATCACCTGTACAGTCGCCACCCCAGATTATTTCAGCTGAAGATTAACCACATTAACGCTAACCTAACCTAACCTAACGTTACCCAAACCTAACCCAACCTAACGTAATGCTTACCCAACCTAACGTAATGCTAACCCAACCTAACGTAATGCTAACCTAACCTAACGTAATGCTAACCCAACCTAACCTAAACCTCCTCCTGGCAGCGTCAAGGTGTTTACTCATCAGGTGACATAAGCTGGGGTGTCTAATCTTCAGGTGAAATAAGGACGTGTGGGCGAGACAGACACTGTGGGGGTGAGGACGTGTGGGTGAGACAGACACTGTGTGGGCGAGACAGACACTATGTGGGGGTGAGGACGTGTGGGTGAGACAGACACTATGTGGGGGTGAGGACGTGTGGGCGAGACAGACACTGTGTGGGGGTGAGGACGTGTGGGTGAGACAGACACTGTGTGGGGGTGAGGACGTGGGGTGAGACAGACACTATGTGGGGTGAGGACGTGTGGGGTGAGACAGACACTGTGTGGGGGTGAGGACGTGTGGGCGAGAGACAGTGTGTGGGGGTGAGGACGTGTGGTGAGACAGACACTGTGTGGGGGTGAGGACGTGTGGGCGAGACAGACACTGTGTGGGGGTGAGGACGTGTGGGTGAGACAGACACTGTGTGGGGGTGAGGACGTGTGGGCAGACAGACACTATGTGGGGGGTGAGGGACGTGGGGTGAGACAGACACTGTGTGGGGGGTGAGGACGTGTGGGCGAGACAGACACTGTGTGGGGTGAGGACGTGTGGGTGAGACAGACACTGTGGGGGTGAGGACGTGTGGTGAGACAGACACTGTGTGGGGGGGTGAGGACGTGGGCGAGACAGACACTATGTGGGGTGAGGACGTGTGGGAGACAGACACTGTGTGGGGGTAAGGACGTGTGGTGAGACAGACACTATGTGGGGTGAGGACGTGGGGCGAGACAGACACTATGTGGGGTGAGGACGTGTGGGCGAGACAGACACTATGTGGGGTGAGGACGTGTGGGGTGAGACAGACACTGGTGGGGGGTGAGGACGTGGGGAGACAGACACTGAGGACAGATGAGGACGTGGGTGAGACAGACACTATGTGGGGGGTGAAGACGTGTGGGGTGAGGGAGACACTGTGTGGGGGTGAGGATGTGTGGTGAGGACGTGTGGGTGAGACAGACACTGTGTGGGGGTGAGGACGTGTGGGTGAGACAGACACTGTGTGGGGGTGAGGACGTGTGGGTGAGACATACACTGTGTGGGGGTGAGGACGTGTGGGTGAGACAGACACTGTGTGGGGGTGAGGACGTGTGGGTGAGACATACACTGTGTGGGGGTGAGGACGTGTGGGTGAGACATACACTGTGTGGGGGTGAGGACGTACATAATCAACACACAGACGCCAGGTAATTCATAATCCCTTACAGCACAATATTAGTCCTCCCTGACACTACAAAACTCTTTAATAAATATAACCATAAACGTGATTCAGGTACAGACTTAAGTATAAAGGACAGGTGCAGTATTTCCACGTGATGACAGTACCATACAGGTAGTGTTTTCACCTGCATGTGAGTAACAGACGTTCCTTAACACCTCCTGGACAGGGGCAGTCATGTACTGTACACCTGGTAGGGGTTAGTTAGGTGGGCGGGGCGAGGGATCATGTGATGTAAGACGAAGGTGAGAGAGTTTGTTGTCTGGGTGTGTGTGAAACCTTCAGTAGCTTCTACACGTCTCCAGGACATTAATCTCACGTCTCGTAAATATTCTAACGTCTCACAAGACTGGCCGAAGCTCGTCACCATCTTCTGAGGCAAAGTTGTGAGGTGAGAGAAGTTTGGAGGGCTAGAAAGACTTCGCTCAGAGTCACCATGGAGTCTTCCCTAGCTTTACTGAGTCTCGTCGACACTTCTGGAATATTACCCGAAAGTTCTACGGAGTCTTCGTTTGAGAGTCTTGCAGCCAGAAGGCTGAACTTCGCGGCTGGACGATCAGTGACCACCAGCTGCCTGTGGGGCATAACTACCCAAAGAGGAGCTGGAAGATACGTCTCATTTCATCCAAAGAGATAATTTCGAAGCTTGAAGAAGACTCGCGGGCACTTGTGACACACTATACTTGAGTGTGACACAGCCTCCGTCAGCGTGTGGGTCGTGAAGGGTGTGCGACAGGTGGAAGAGGAGGACGGGTGCGACAGGTGGGGTGGTCCCCCTCGTGGTGGCCACATGTGCACCCAAGTTTTGTTGAAGGTTCGACGGCTTCCACAGTGACACCTGATGGCTGAAACATTGTCCCTGGATGGCAGACACGTCACCCGTCACCCGTCCACCTCGAGCACCCATCAGGAGGAGCCAGCCCCCCCGCAGGGCCCCCAACGAGGCACCAGAAGGTTGTCCGGGGGCCTGGAGACCCACGCGACTACTCTCCGTCGTCGCTGTCGTGCCGCTTTGATTCACAGCTAATTGCCTTGGAGGGTCATTGGCGGGGTCGTCACTAGAACAATGGGCATCTCCGGGCCCTGCAGAGCTCCCTGACAGCCCCACAAAGCACCAAGAGACCCTGCAAATGAAGAGGCGCTGACACTAGAGGGAGGCAGAGGGCCATCACTGGGGGCGCTGGGCAGGGCTCCCAGCTTCACGTGTCTCGTCTCCTCCAGCGACACAGGGCCTCAGAATGTCACTTCCCATCCCCGGAGAAAATTGCAGTCTGAGACCCGGCCATAAAACACGTGTGTTAGGCTCAATCGATTCAAATTCGCGGCGTAAAGCCTTTGAAAAGGCGAGGTTCCGGCCCCTGACGTGGGCCTAGGTAAGTGGCTGGCATTACGTGGGGTGAATGGCGAGCGGTCCACCCATGTCGCTCTGGCTCAGGGGACCTCCAGCGTGGAAATGGTAGCCTATAAAGACTCCCACATTGTGCCGGGTCTTGTGACTTATATAGTGAATGTGATGGTGTAGTTGTGGTGTTCCTGTGTTGTTGTGACCCGCTGTCACCAATATGTTGATCACCTCCCTGCGTGACACCGTCCTCTCACTCCCCAGTAATCAATAGCTTGACAAGTTTCGTTGATTACTCCTCCGCCTCGTCCATTTGTTTGGACTTCTCGTTCTGAGGGAGACCTGTCAGCTCTCTCCTGACGACTGCCTCCTCATTTTTAAAAGTTCGTGCGCTAAATATTGCCCCCAGCTGGACATATGTCAAGGCATTATCTGACTCACTAAAAGTTACGACATCAAATCGATAATAATGAAGTTAATGTCACCTAGTGTCTTTTAGCTACATTAAATAATATACTAAACTAACGCAAGAATTTCTGAGTCCGCACCCTCAGCTGCCAACTGACTGGACGAAATACCAGATGGTCTTTCGTCGCGTCTTGGTAAATTGTCATAACCGACCTGGCGTTGTCTTGGCCATTCAGCTTAAGGTACACTTTTCACACTCGATTTGTAAATAAAATACACCTCAAAATCAAGACCCTTTTACTCCACACTGATAATAATGACTCGATAGATCACAGGAGTAACTCCGGGGGCATCTGGTGAACCTTCCCCATACAGGAGTCAGTCACGTCCACTCCTGTGGATGACTGACCGCCGCCTATCATCACGCCCTTTACAATTCCTCCCATTTATGCCTTAAAACACTTGAGGCACCAACCTAACCTAACTGAACCTTCAACTAATCAAACCTAACATAACTTAACCTTGAACTAACCAAACCTAACAACTTAACCTTGAACTAACCAAACCTAACAACTTAACCTTGAACTAACCAAACCTAGCATAACTTAACCTTGAACTAATCAAACCTAACATAACATGAAACGAACAAAACCTAACCTTGAACTAACCAAACATAACCTGAAACGAACTAAAGCTAACCTAACCTACCACTATCTTAACCTAATTTAACCTTGAACTAACCAAAGCTAACCTAACCTGAAAAAGACTAAACCAAACCTGGGACTAACCTTATTTATCCTATCCTAACCTTAACTGAATTTTTTTTTTACGGGCATTAGCCCACCCGGGCACAGGTCACTGACCCACACCAAGGCCTAGGGGGCGAAATAATAATAATAATAATAATAATAATAATAATAATAATAATAATAATAATAATAATAATAATAATAATATCTATTATTATTATTATTATTATTATTATTATTACAACAATGAATAAAATTAATAGCAAATTAATAAAAAAAAAAATAATAATAATAAATAAATACAAAAACGAAAAAATAAATCAAGAGTGAGAAACGATATACAGTACTTATGTATGTTGTGTTGTCCAAGTAAGAGAAACAATTGAGACCCAGCAATTGTGTGTAAATGAGGCAGAAAGTCAGATCAGCAACCTGGGACTTGGTCACAATTTTCGTGATGCCATATGGCAGCAGGGTCTACCATTAGACAACACATTATGCTTCCAATATCTTTCCAACTTAACCTAACATGGATCTAACCCAACCTCACCTAACCTTACCTGGTACTAACCCAACCTCACCTAACCTTACCTGGTACTAACCCAACCTAACCTAACCTAACCTGAATCTAGCCCACCCTCACATTATCCTAACCAAACCTAGCACTATCTTAACCTAACCCCACTTGACAACTATCCTATCTTAACTTAACTTAACCTAGCACTATCTTGATCTCACTTAACATTAACTTAGTGTTGATAGATTACTAATGTAACTCCACACTAATGTAAAAAAAATTCTTGATAAATTTTCGGAGCTTATCTCTATCATAAGTTCAGAGAGGAAAGACTGCTACATTACAGGAGATTTATAACGTGATCTATTAAAATGAGAAACAGACACCTCAGTATTAGACCTTCTTGCTACCTGTCATTCTAAACTCTTCTTCAACACTATAACCAAACCTTCCAAAGTAACTGCCACCTCTGCCACTGTGATAGATCATATCTGGACTAACAACACTCCTAACAATCTTGCAAGTGGAATTATTTATAACAATATCTCAGATCACTTCCCAGTTTTTGCCATGTATAAAACAGCCACAAGACCTGAAAGGTCTAGTAGAGTCTCAGTACAATACAGAGACTACTGCGCCGTCAACATGCTCCTTTTTTAAAACGACCTAATGAATGCTAACTGGGATCTTGTCTATGTCTCTGACAACCCTAACGTGAACATCTGCAACTTCTCTTGCATCTTCAATGCTTGCTTTGATATATGCTTCCCGCTCAAGACTAAGTCAATGAAAACTGTATCCATTTCTAAACACTATATCACAAGCGAAATTAAGATAATGATTAAAGAAAAGCACAAACTCCAAAGGAAATTTGCAAAAAGACCCATAACTTTCGGTGATGCTTACCGAAGTATCAGAAATAGAGTAACTCAAGCAGTTAGAAATGCCAGACGTAACTATTATACAAATAAGCTCCAGTCAGCATCAGGCGACAGTAAGAAAACCTGGAATGTCATAACTTCTATTCAGAACAGGAACACTCAGCCTTCGGCCCCCCGCTCAGCTTTTATGATAAATGATTCAGTTGTAACGGAACCCTCATTGCCAACCACTTCAATTAATATTTTATTAATGTTGGCAAAAATCTTTCAGAGCTTCCCTAATCACCATGAGGAATTTAGAGCTTACCTACAAAACAGACAGCAAAATGAGCTGTTCTCATCCCCTGTCACAGCAGATGAATTACTGGCCATAAAAATGTCCAAATATGCAGCAGCAGGAAAAGACAATATACCAATGAGCATCATTAAGAAAGTAGCCCACTTATTACTACCTGTTCTCCTCCACATTTGTAACTCCTCCTTCACTAGTGGTGTCTTTCCGGATAAACTGAAAATTGCTAAAGTTCACCCAGCATATAAAAAATCTGGGGACAAAGGTCTCTTCAAGAATTACCACCCCATATCAGTCCTCTCAGCCTTGAGTAAGATAGTGGAGAAGCTAGCATGTAGTAGACTAAATTCCTACTGCAATGCCAATAACATCTTCAGACTCCCAGTTTGGATTTAGATCTAGAAAGTCGACTGAGAGTGCTCTGCTATCCTTTACTAATGACATCTTAAATTCCTTTGATGACAGTCAGTTCACAGTTGGTATATTCTTGGACCTCTCTAAAGCCTTCGATACTGTCGACCATACCGTCCTCCTTTCAAAGCTTGAACATTACGGCATTAGGGGCCTGTCCCATAATTGGTTTACCTCATATCTGTCCAACAGGAAGCAGTTTGTCTGCTAAAATAATCACCAATCTGACTCCTCGCCAATCTTTTATGGCGTCCCCCAAGATTCCATTCTCGGTCCAGTACTGTTTTTGTTGTACATAAACGACATAGTCCACGCCAGCTCACTCATAAAATACAACTTCTTTGCAGACGATAGTAATCTCTATGCCAGCAACTCAAACCTCCATTCCTTGATGAGAACTATGAACACTGAATTGACTGAAGTCAGGACCTGGGTAATACGTAATAAACTGATCTTAAACCTTGAGAAAACCCACTACACGATCTTTCACAGAAGGAAAAACTTACCCCCAGACTTGGACCCCCTGTACCTTGGTAATACAGTCCTCAAACGCAAACAAAATACTAACTGGAGAAACCACATACAAGCCATTCACAGTAAAGTCAATAAATAGTGTGGTATCATGTATCACACTCGACAGTCACTCACTCTCACAGCAATGAAAGAAATCTATCATGATCTTGTTTACTAACACCTGATACCCTGTCACACACTATGGGGGGTTCTCTGGCTCTTCAAAAACACAATCCCTGGTTACTTCACAAAAGAGAGTTGTACAGACAATAACCTACTTGAAAAAAAAAGATCACACAAACGAAAAATTTGCTAAACTGAAAATGTTAAAATTCGAAGATATTAATACCTACTGCTGTGCACTCCTTGTTTACAAATCTATCAATCACTTGCTTGACAATAATTATTTCCAGTTCCGGAATAATCAGAGATACAACTTAAGGCACCCAAAGCTACTAAGACCACCCCCCATGTGCTCCTCTCAGTCCCAGACCTTCATAAAATATCACGGTGTAAAGGTGTGGAACAACTTACCCCCACCCATCCGACCAAAGACTACGCTCCCTTCCTTAAAAATTAAATCATCTCTTTAAAAAAATATCTATTGTCTAAGTATTAATATTTCTTGTAATACAGTACCTACTATATTTACAGTACCTGCTTTCATTGTACCATCAAAACCGTTTTATCGGAAATTATCATGTAAATAGATAAGAAATTACCATTGCATAATAAAAATATTTGCCAACTGGACATAATCCTGACAGCATTGTCTTCTTGTTCAACCTTAATACTGTACAACCCATCTTGTACTGCTTCCCCATTATATTTATGTTTTTCAATTCCACTGTAATTTACGTACAGTATACAGTAGTCTGCATTTACGCGGATTTTGTTTACGCGTTTGGACATTTACGCGGCACCTTGCCGGAATGAAAATTTTAAGTTACGCGGTTCATTCCATCATTTATGCTGACGTCATGATGTATCGGACTGTGATTGGGTCACGCATCCTTACCACCCACGCATTCCCTCCGCCGCTAGTTGTGATAGGTCTAATGTAACATGACGTGCCCTGCCACCAGAGGGAAGAAGTTGCTGACCTAGCCGGGCCAGTCTCATTGTTCTCAGTCTCCGCGTATACAGTTCTCTCTTGTGCCCGCTATTCCCGTCTCAATGGCTTCCGCTGAACCCCCACCACCCCAGAAAAACCTTGAATTACCTGGACCAAGCCATGGTTATGTGAATGAAATCATCGAGTTGGGGGAGAAAATTAAGCTCATCCTTGACAAAGACACAGTCAAGCATCGGTATGAAGTGTCTAATAACCTTCTGTCGAAAATTATGGAGCCGTATGTCCAGATGTATCACGACAACATCAATGCTAGTCTCGCCCGCAACTCACCACAACCACAGCCAGCCCAAGTCAGTGACAGTGAGGATATGGACTTTGAGGGGTTTGTCAGGGAGGCCCTGCAAACCTCTGTGAGTTGTGATAGTGATTCACCGGAGGGCCACTAATCTGCCCTCTGCCTCAGAACCAGCCACCATCCACATGTCATGAACTTACAGTAGCATGCTTCCCTGTTGGGCGCTGTAAACGCTTCTGCGCTTCACCTTACACAAGGATGTAGGGGGTGCCCAATAAATGGGGAGAAAAAAAAAATCCATGTGTGCCGACCCATCTCTTCTACCAACGTAAATGTTAAACACCTTTAGATTTGTAGTTTTTTATTTAGATATTATGCGTGTCAATACCATCATAAAATTATGATGTTATTTTTAGTACAAGGTACGTATTGTGTCAGAAAAAGTGGAGTTTGGGAGTTGGCCCAGTCTCCATTTCAATTAATCCCATATGTTCTGTTATTTCATTTACGCGTTTCTCGTTTTACGAGGACCGTCACGGGTTCAATTGACCGTGTAAATCCAGACTATACTGTATATACTTATAATATATAAAAAATATTAATAATAATAAATAAATAAAATAATAAATATTGAAGTAATAACCCTAGTAACATTATGGGATGTTCTTATTACCACCATGCTATTGTACTATTCCAGATGTTACTAAATGTTACATAATACTTCCTTGAGATAAATGTATAGTATATATCAGGTGCCTAAAAGAGAGCTCAGGTTCTCAACTGGCTCAGTCATGTTAATATTGTTATTATTATCCACTCTGTATCTGTTTTTCTGGCTAAATAAACTGTTTCAATTCAATGCCATCATAATCTAATGACACTATCTTAATCTAACCTAACACTATCTTAATTTAACCTAGTTTGGCACTATCTTAATTTAACCTAAGCTGCCAACTATCCTATCTTAATCTGACCTTACACTATCCTATCCTTACCTTATCCTACCCTAACACTACAGTACCTTACCCTAATACTAATAAACAGTCAGCTCCTCCTAGTTATGCTAAGTATTAGATGAGGCCATATGTGTACACCAGACCAAACCACTTAATAACCAAGTACTGTAACCATTATTCTTACTCTACATAATGCAGACTTAACCACACACATTAACAGCACTAGAAAACATTATTTTTTTATGCTCAGTTAATTAAGGATTCGTATCAGGTCACATTTTTGTTGAAAATATAACAGACAATAATACAATAAAAATATTTAACACGAAAAGAGTTCTGTACTGTACTATATAATTTATTGTTATTTATTCTATCTTCTAACTTAAGTAATAGACACAAGGACCACAACACACCCATGAGTGTTGGTGTAGATCACAGAACACAACATACATACACAATACTGTACTAGCTATGGGTATGTGTACTGTACTGAAGTCTAGGTCACAAGTCTGGGGGGGGGGGGTAACATTTTTACTACCATGACACCACCAGGTTACATCTTAAGAGTAACAAAAATAACACTAATTTACAGGTATAGGTAAAGTTTATGGACAGTCACAGCTTTTAACCTAATTAAATATGGCTATTACTTGAGCTCTCTTGCCCAGCCAATTCTCTTTTTTTACAAATAATAAACATTATTATTCCTTACTGCACAAAAAGGTTGTAGTCATCTCAACCTACAGTACCATACTTGAAAACAGATGCCAAAATGAGTACAGTACTGTACAGAATTTTTTTTAGATTACCTTATGCTTAGTTTAGGTCAAGGCTGATTATGTGTAACTACTGTATAATATGGTTAGCTTAAAAGTGGACCTCCATAACTACTGTATATCCTGTACAGTACAATACTATATCTATTGCACTTGACTGTGGTAAGATCAGGTTAAGCTGAAGCCACAGATGCATATCATATTTCAACTTATACACAGTACTGCACTGCACTGCACTGCACTGTACTGTACTGTACTGTATTGTACAATAATGTAGTGTACTGTATTGTATTGTACTATAGAAGAAAGGTGGGCAAGTGTTAAGACCAGGACACCATTATACAGTTCTAACAGTTCAAAGGAGTTTGTTTCCTGAATATTTTTTTTACTAATATGTGCTACCACAGTCTTACTCACATTGCAGTAAATTAAAACACTATCAGATCTTAGCAGGAATGGACCTCTTGAGACTACCTAACTTTGGCCCATTCCTTTTAAGATCAGACATAGCTCAATGATAGTTTGCTTTAGGACAGAGTAGGTGGTGGCAGTTTAGTGGTGCCCTTGTTCTTAATATTTACAAATATGTGTATTGTACTGTAATAAAGGATGGATTATAACACTAGCTACATATGCAACTTTTTGGCTGAGTCATGAAATCACTGATGAAGTAGATAAATGCCATAGTTCCAGTAAATGAAAACAAACCATCACTGAGGAGTCTGATTTTAACAGGAACTAACCACTGAGCTTAGGAATAAAAAGTTAATTATGAACATTCAGAGGATTTTACTAGCTAAAACCACACTAATTAAGGGACAGGATGTATTTAATAAACCTTTACAGTACTTGAAAGAAAAAAAATAGTGATTTCAGTATGACTAAAACTAGACTGATAAAATTAGGATTAACTGATAAAAGCTTAGCAGTGCTTAGTGGTTCATTACAGCTAAAATAAAAAACTTCAGCGATGGTCTGTTCTAACATAAAGTATACAAGTACGTATACACAGCCAGTGGCCTACATGCCATCAGCCTCCATGATGAAGTGATTTTTTGGGCAAAAAATGAAAATGATTTCAGCAAGTAAAGTTCCATAAACAAAATCCCCTAAACCACTGATTTAGTAGTTGTTGCTCATTTTGCCTATACTGTACTGTACTATATTACTTTAATATAAATAAATGAAAAAAGTTAATAAACTTGTGCAATTAACATAGGCTTTACACAACTTAATTTAGTAACAACATTATGGAGGTCACAAGTTTAACCTAACCATATTATACAGTTACACATAACCATGCCAGTTGATGTAAATTACACAAACCTAACACAACATTGTAATTTAGTCATAAGCTGCATTACTACCATAACAACACCTGAATCTCAAAATAAAAAGGGTTCGCATTAGTGGCTCTACGTCTTACACGGCAAAAAATCGGTAAGGCGCCCTAATTGACGCTTGATTTTGTTCTCCGCTCAGTGTATGTTAATGAGCCGCTCAGTCTGGGCAGCTTCTCTAACGTGCACAAAAAAGTGAAATTACACCATATCATAATAAGTTCTTTCGCTTTAATATCTTGGTGGGCCTGGGAGGCTTAGAAATATGTTAAGGTTAAGTAGGTTTCTTTGGTTAGGTTGGTGCGGTCATCTACCAATGCTTCGGCAGCTTGTTTTTTCTTATCAACTGAGGTTATGTTAGATTTAATTTATAAATAACCACTTCTTAACACATTTGCCCAAACAATGACAGTGTCCACTATAAAACACAGTGGAATTGCAGCTTTTTTTAATTCAGTTTCTATGAAAAATGGGCGACAGTATGATGTCAATAACTACCCTAAGATTAATAATTCTTGGAACTTTAGGATTGAGTAAATCTGAAATTATGTTTTGATTGGTTTAAAGCTGTGGTCACGATTCCTTAAGTTTCATCTATTAATTATCAAGCTAATTTAACTTACTGAAGACACTTAACCTGCTGTAATGCACTGAAAACAGATCCAGTGGAGGAAAAAAGAGAAACTATCCCTGAATTTATAGCAGAAATGGCAAGTAAGTCATTAGGCAAACTGATTAAATCTCTAAACCACATCTGATTTAACCATGAACAGACCACACTTGTTCAGTGGCTTGTTCAAGCAAAAATCTGATTAAATTTAAGGTTTGTTCTTGTCAATTACCTTTGATCTGGCTATGCTGTACTGTATTATTGTATACAGTGTTAATGTCTGTCCTAAATAGTGTACTACGGGCAATGGCTTCCACGAAAAATAAGTATTCTCTCAGAATCATGTTAAGATTAGCCCTACAGTAAGCTTATTTGGGTTAACATTAACGACATACCCGTCACAGCGTAATTTGTTTTGATGGATCTTTTCTTACTATATTTTCATCGCTGAGTTCGGATATAATATTCATTTCTTGGGCAAATGCTTCCTTTGGTAGATAATTAGGCCCCTTGGCTCTCACTAGCGGCACTACTTCATCTTTCGCTGTGATAAAAAGGTAAGGCAGCCTGATCCACGCTCAATTTGCTGACAAGCCACACGGTCTGAGCAGCTTTTCTCACGTTCACAAAAAATGTAAAATTACATCATATTGTATTAAGTTCTTTCTGGTCTAACATAACTCCATCCTATACAGTATTTTATCCCCCTGGCTAGGAAGTTTGGTAAGGTTAAGTAGGTTTCTTTGGTTAGGTTAGTGAGGTCTTCTAACAAAACTTAGTTGCTTGTGTTTCTTGTCAACCAAGGTTAGTTTTAATTTATTAATGACCACATTTTAATACATTTGCCCAAATTACGACAATGACCCCTGCAAAACTCAGTAAAATTGAGGCATTTTAAAATTTATATTCTAAGCAAATTCAGCAAGGGATAATGTCATCAACAATTACCCCTTATTTTATCTGATGATTAAACACCTTAAATCTAACTTATCCAAACCTAACTTAAGCCACTAGGCAACATTGGTGTTTAATTATCAGGTGAACTAAGTTGAGGAATAATATTCAGGTGATCCATTTCTGTAAAGTTTATCATAATTTTCCTTATCATGTGGTTTCTTTCTTCTAAATCAGACCATCAAACAACAATGTGAATGGCATACTCGGATATAGATCAATACACACTCTCCATACACATTCAGCCCATAAATATAGCAAACCTTCCCCAACCTGGCCCTATCACACACAAGGGCTACAGCAATTATTTTATGTTGAGAAAATTTTGTGTTAAATTTGTATTAATATGGCTGTCTCTGTCTTACTTGATAGATTATTGGAGTTTAACTTGTAACTTATCTGGAACAATTAAGCTTAGCAATACCTGTACTATACTCACCTCTCCTGGGCACCCCTCCCCCCCAGTCTACCCAATTGTGCAGTGAAGGTTACATACTAATACTGTACAGGTGCTGCCTATGCATCGCCCCTATTGGAGTCAGGCCATGGAACCTATGCTCGAAATAAATCACAAATTTAGTCAGGAATTTGTTGGAAAAAATCTGCAAGTCACGAGTGTGTATCAGCGAATCAGCCTGCGAGGTTACGGACAAAATTCACCTGGAGAAAACGAAGTCAGAAAACTATTAACGCTGAGAAATACCAACTGAAAGGTTTTTTCCACCAAACGAAGTTTGGGTTAGGTTAGAAAGAATCTTGTTATACAGCCCGTGAAAGGAGGGGTGGCCTTGACCCTACAGTACATGCCCAGCTGTTCTATACTTAAAACTAACTAAAATGAGATATATTATCATTTACCATGAGTAGTATCAGCTAAAGAAACATCCAGGGTGTAGAGAGAGACCTGGGGGCGTCATGAACCACACGCTGTACCCCACAAGGGTCAAGTCAACAGTGGCAACATTGCCTTATGTCAACACGAAAAATGGCGGTCCATGTCAAACAGCCGAGACCCAACACTGAAAAAAAAATTCTTCTTTCAATACGCATAAAAGCCTCTAACAGTTACATAAAACGGTATACATATTCAAATGACCAATACACAGCTATAAATGCTAGTACAGACTGACAGAACACAAGATATTAAGGAAAATTCTTAAAAAAAAACCCTGGAAACTGTACACACCCGTAGAAGTAACTCAACAAGCACATAACAGACTTCAGTTGTTGTCAGGACTCAGAACTCGGGCAACTGGCTATGCTGGCTATTCTTAGCTTACTGTATGTTTATTATAAGGTTAGTAACTATAACATTATATATACGAGACGTGGTCATTTGTCGTACATTTAATAGTATAGTGTGTTATTTTAGAAAGAAAATGAGTAGAAAGTAAAAATACGTGCACAAATTATGAAATGGTCTGAATTTCTTTATTTGTGGATGAGGTGAATACGTTGGCTTTAATAATAATAATAATAATAATACCCAAGATTTATTGCTCAAGAGTTGGGCAGAACAGGTCATTAAGTCTTGACCACAATATAACAAGACAATAATTTGAAGTGTTCATATTTGTGAGTCAATTGCCACGTCAGACGTTACATAATCCCTTAACTAGACCAAAGTGTGCAGTGAAGACGCGGTTTGGGCCAGTAAACAGATAAGAACATTACTAAGCTTACGTAAAAAAATATATATATGAGAAAATATGCAATAATATATTACTTGGCTTTTAAGGAATTGCCAAGTGTGGAAAGTGACCTTGTTGATTTGTTTATGATCTTACATGCTACAACAAATCATTATTATAAAAACTATGTATATTTTTTTAAATTGTTGTCTTGTGAATGAATAATCAGAATTAGTTTTTGAAGGTAGGAAATACTTAGGAATAACGGTATATTTTATTTACAAGTGTGAATGGTTTTTATGTGTTTGAGAACATTGTATTTACGTGTTCATTTAGGTTTACATGGCTGGCTGGCTGTCTGTATGTAGCATAGGTACAGGTGAGACAGGTGTGACAATTAAGATAACACAATAACGTCAACACGGTGGCTGGAGGGGCGTGAACCGTCGATAAGATAACATGACAATAACAAAACATTTGGTACCTACATAACACTGGCTTACTCTAGCTTTAAAAACACTGGCTTACTCTGGCTTTAAAAACACTGACTTACTCTGACGTTAACAGGCTTATTTTGACAACACTGGTTTATTCTGGTTACCACTGAGTTTACCCTGACTTTGACAATACTTAACTTTTTTGGCTTTGACAACACTGGCTTTAACTACGCTAATATTGGGTTACTCTGGTTATGACAAGATTGGCTTACCTCGGCTTTGACAGCAATGACTTTACTCTAGTTATGCCGAGTCCGCTATGACAGACAGCATGACTTACCCCTGGCTAGGACAACACTCCAACAGCTGGTTACGAACTACGCTGTCATTGACATTCGTAATTCATAATAAAACATTAAAAAAAATCGTTACCTATTTAAATTTTAATAATTGAACAAAAGATTTTTTTCATAATTTTAAGTACCAAATTGCATGATATTTTAATTCTTGTATATTTTAGTGTATTTGTGTGAGTGGTGTAGAGAGTAAATTGTACTCGATTCTCTTATTCTTATCAAGTTTTAAAAGAAACAAAGTTACAAACCTAACCTGTTCTCAAGAGCATTTACCAACAGATGATATCCACCATTAATGATAGAGACAGCAACTGGATTTTACACACCGATTGAAATACGAGACTGAAAATAAATCTAAATTCCGCCATGAGGAAAAATTTGGTACGTAATTTGACTGATATTCCTTCACAAAAATGGCATATAAATGAATCATAACTGAAGATAAATTATACCTCAATGATACGGTTACGTTGTTGAAGTCATTGATTAACAAGAGATTCAATTGGTGTCATCGTGTTGTTGGGAGAAATAAATGAGTCTTTATGGAATACACTCGCGGTTGGTGTTACCGAGGAAGACGGGTGTGCGTTTACAGAAACGCTTTTTTCCCCGGTGTCGTTTAATTTAAGTATATACCGGCTGTTCTAAGTGTGTGTTTGATATTTTTGAGTGTATAGAGATTACTGTAAATGTACATCGGACGTAAAATAAGTGTGTATTGATAGTAAAATAAGTGTGTACTGATTAAGAATCCCAGTGTTTTGATGTCTTACCGTAACACGAAGCTAAGTGTGTACACCAACCTTGACCTGTGTATCAACATCTACACACCCGCAGGAAGGACACAGTACACCCTGGTTGTATCTTCAGCTCATGAACCCATATGGTAAGTGATAATATGACATCTTACTGTAGCCATAAATAAATAAGTCAGCCTAGGCCCTCAGCGTGGGTAAGAGCGTGTACATGCAGTCATCTGATTAATTCATCTATTGGTGATTTTATAATTTACTTACACTTTATTAACTTATCTACTGGGGTTTATTTTCTTTCCTGGTATTTTATGAATTATTTTATTAGGGATTTTTGTTACTTGCGCCGTTATATCTTCGAAATTTCACTTCTTAAGATACAGAGGAAAGACAACCTGATGAATTTCCACCATCGGTTATTTCACCTAAAGATTAACTACCCTAACACTATTTGAGGGATGAGGTCTAGGTTAGGTTAATATTAGGATGGTTAAAATATTAGGATGGTTAATCTTTAGGTGAAATAAGCTGGAGTGGAGATTCTTCAGATGATCAAGTTTTTCTTAGATATCTTTTTTCTTACCTCATGAATATCCACAAATATGAGGACTAATTGTAGTTTTTGTAATGTTGTTTTCCTTAGTTTTTTGGTTATAAATACACTCCATCCACATAAACCTCGCCATATTAACTGTTCATATACAGGAACAAGTTACCTGATATTTCTACATTTTGTGATTTATGGGAGATGAGATGAATCAACCTAACCAAACCAACCTATGCTAACCAGCCTAACCTAACCTAACCAACCTACCCTAACCTAACCAACCTATGCTAACCAGCCCAACCTAACCTAACCAAACCAACCTATGCTAACCAGCCTAACCTAACTAATCTAGCCTAACCTAACCAACCTACCCTAACCAATCTAACCTAGCCAACCAACCTAACCTAACCTTAGCAAAAATACATTCATCTTGAGTAAATCATATAGTCTAACGATGTAATGTAGCTCGTCAAATGTTCTTGTGAATTAAAAGCTATTCAGAATAAAATAGCCACAGTAATATTTTAAAAAATCCAATTCCTCCACCTGTTATGACATACAGTGGGGTATGCTATAACGAACGGATCCTACTACGAATATTCCTATAACGAACGTAATTGGTTCCAGAACCTCGTTCGTTATAGGATTAATCCGTTCCAGGCCTTCTAGAAAAATGTCTTTCTCACAATAGCTTCGTTACCACCTGCCATTTCTTCTTCCCTTATTACTAAGAGTAAATTTTCATTAATCCCTGATAGGGTCGCGGTACAACAATATTCATGCGCCAGGTGAAGTAGTCCCGTATTCATCCGCGTTCGTTGTAGGAGTTGCGTTCGTTATAGCTGGGGTATGCTATAACGAACGGATCCTACTACGAATATTCCTATAACGAACGGTTTTACCTATAAAATTGAGAATGCTACAACGAACGCGGATGAATACGGGACTACTTCACCTGGCGCATGAATATTGTTGTACCGCGACCCACAACAAGAGCGTCAGGCGCCATCTTTGTCTCATTGTGTAGCCAGTGCACCGCTGTTATTGTTGAAATTTCGTCTTTTAATGTGGAAAGTCACGTTATTTGTATAACTATTTTGTTATACAAGTATACAATTGTAACAATGAATTGTCCAAAGCGAGTGAGAAAGCTAATAACCCTTGAAACTAATTAAGAAATTATAAAGAAACGTGAGAATGGAAGAAGCATTGCGAAACTTAGTGATGTATGGGATGGCTAAATCGAATATATGTACGATTTTGAAGAATAAAGAGGAGTTAAAAACTGTGCAAGTGGCTAAGGGAATCTTTAGACTTAGCAAAGCAAGGTGTAATGTGATTGAAGAGATAGAAAATTTACTCTTAGTGTGGATAAAGGAGAAAGAAATGGCAGGTGGTAACATTAGTGAAGCTATAATTTGTGAGAAGGCTAAACAATTGTTTGAGGACCTTAAAGCCAAGACTCCCAGTGATGTGCCAGTGTTTAGGGGTACCTGCATGCTGAATAACACTAAGGTAAGATAAAGTACCTTATTTTTTACATTTTCCACAGAATTTTTTCAGTGTTAAGTGGTTGTATTTGGGGGCCTGGAACGGATTAATCCTATAACGAACGAGGTTCTGGAACCAATTACGT
The DNA here is from genome assembly GCF_018991925.1 of Homarus americanus. Taxonomy (NCBI): domain Eukaryota; kingdom Metazoa; phylum Arthropoda; class Malacostraca; order Decapoda; family Nephropidae; genus Homarus; species Homarus americanus. The sequence continues at coordinate 1,854,932 of NW_024740094.1, forward strand.
TCGTTATAGCATACCCCACTGTATTGTTGAAGTAAGAAAGAAGTTATCTACCATAGGCAATTCTTCAATAGTAGCTAGTTAACCCAGACCCCTGTGCTAAAGTATTACTAGTTGTTGTAAGCTTCGGGAAATTCTGACATGCTAATGGCGGTATGACTATTATTTTATTTGACTTTTTAAGAATGATGGTTTAAGTTGAAACCCTTTTGAGGATCATGGTTTAAGTTGTAACTCTGAGGACAATGGTTTAAGCTATAGCTATGATTAAGGCTACACTGGTGCTGTAATACAACTAATTTATACACAATTATCCTTTAATATCCACAAACTAATATTATTTAAATTGTAATATTCTTCAACCTGATCTACCTAACTAAAAGAATGGCAATACCTGGAAGTTAAACACCCAAGTTTATTTCACCTGATTATTAACCACCCCAATACTGTACTGCCAGGAAGGTTAGGTTAGGTTTGCGTTAATTAAGGCTACGTTACGATGATCAGGTGATAATGGGGGCTAATCTTGAGGTGATCTACACAACTAACTACAGTATAGTTTAAAGTACTTTATTTTGGGTACTGTATAATATAGTACAATAGGATTTAACCACTTAACGTAATGGTAAAGTTGTAATAGGAAGAAACAACTGGTGCTGCATTCTGTACCTTAGCGTGTGTGATGTGTGAGGGAGCCGCTGGCCGCCTCCTACTGTGTAAACATAAACACCAGTGACGTCACAGTAACCCCGCTATAGGGAATATAACCCCGTCAAATGCACGTATAGTGTTGTCAGATTTCTATATTTTTCAAGCTTTTATAATATGATTATTTTTTTATGATTTTTCAACATTGTATAAACGTTTTGTTGTTTATTTAGACTTATAATGAGTTGAGTCATTATGAATTTAGGTATAATTTAAGCCTACTATTGAGTATGTTTTCTGACTTCACAAACATAGCGCAAGCAAACTGAACGTATGTAGAGGTTTGTGAACTGTGCTGACTGTGTTGAGTTTGTGCAAAATCAACCGCTGCCGGAAGAGATGGTGACGCACAGAGAGAAGTGACGCTTAGAGAAAAGGTCGATTTTTATGGAGTTTCTTTTTTTATTACGAATCAGACATAAAGATTTAGATAAGATAGAGAGATAATGAGACACGATAGGATGAAAAGGAAGAGATACGGGAGAATAAGAGAGATGAGAGACTGCGACGCGGGTGAGATTATTTAGAGTGATATGAATGAGAAGCGGGAGACAGAGATGAGATAGAGACCAACGAATTTGTCTTGGAAATGAGAGACGGAGTGAGACTGTAATGAAGGAGACAATAAAGGAATCAGAAGAAACAGAGAGACAATAGTAATAAGGGTATAGAAGAGACAGAGAGATAGATAACAAGAGGAATCCTGGAGAGAGACAGTTTACATGCTGAGTGTTCCGGTATGGTTATACAGCGCCACTAACTTACCACATGTGTCTGTATCCTTATTCTGGCCAAGACTACATCACATTTATCTGGTTCTGTCCTTATGATGGCCACAGAATCTAGCGTATTATATTAACTAATGCCACAAGTGTCAGGCCTTTGTTCATTTCTCAGTACTTCTAGACCAGGTACATCTAGCCACGCCCCATACAGAGTCTTTTGGGAGGAGGTTGGGGAGATAGTCAGGATTACTTAGAATCTCAACTGTGGTGGGGAGGGTAGAGACTTGGGGAGAAGGAATATGAGGGGAGAAATTTGGATAGAGCTCGAAAGTGTTGGGAAGAACTGGGGGATGAGGGGAGAGAACTGGGGAGGGCTGGGGATGAGGGAGAGAACTGGGAGGGCTGGGGGATGAGGAGATAATTGGGGGTGGGCTGGGGATGAGGGGAGAAGGGAACTGGGGGTGGGTTGGGGGATGAGGGGAGATAACTGGGGTGGGCTGGGGGATGAGGGGTGAGAACTGGGGGTGGGCTGGAGGATGAGGGGAGAGAACTGGTGGGTGAGGAGAGGGGGAGTAAGGACCTAGGAGAGAGGGAGTAGTGGTGGAGTTCTAGGAGACTCAGAGACAGAGAACGAGAGAGGGTCCTGGCGCCGTGTTCCCCTCAGTCTGCGGTTTTGGGCAGAGGGGAGAGAGCGAGGGTTGTGCTGCCTCGCCCGCTACCGACTCTTCTACTGCTGATGATGCTGTAGTTGTTGATGTTTCTCCTACTACTACTACTACTACTACTACTACTACTACTACTACTACTTCTTCTTCTATACTAATGTTGATGATGCTGCATTCATTACCAGCACCACTACAGCTGCGTCTTGCTGTTGTCAGTGTTCTGCTTTTGTTACAATTTTCCTTGTTGTTCTTTGTGTTGCTGGTAAACATTTCCACTGTGTTTATAATATACTGTGCGAATCAAACTCAGTGTTTGTTTGTGTAGATGTTCGCCTGGCACGGCTACTGTTGTTTAAGATTAACAGGTGAAGTTTGGTGTGTTTGTGTAAATAATCCTGACAATACTCATGGATGTTTATGGGGTAGATCTCACCTAAACCTCCCTCACCCCCTGTGGACGAGTGTAGTTTCCCCCTGTGGACGAGTGTAGTTTCCCCCTGTGGACGAGTGTAGTTTCCCCCTGTGGACGAGTGTAGTTTCCCCCTGTGGACGAGTGTAGTTTCCCCCTGTGGACGAGTGTAGTTTCCCCCTGTGGACGAGTGTAGTTTCCCCCTGTGGACGTTTCCCCCTGTGGACGTGCAGTTTCCCCTGTGGACGAGTGTACTGTAGTTTCCCTCTGTGGACGAGCGCAGTTCCCCCTGTGGACAGCGCAGTTTCCTCTGTGGACGGGCGCAGTTTCCTCCTGTGGACGAGCGCAGTTCCCCTGTGGCCGAGCCCAGTTTCCCCCTGTGGGCGAGCGCAGTTTCCCCCTGTGGGCGAGCGCAGTTTCCCCCTGTGGACGAGCGCAGTTTTAACGTTAGAGGTGAAAACCCAACCCAAGCAACGTCGGGCGCCCCAGTTACATAAACAAGGACTTAGGGTTCCTGTTGCACACTATTTATGTCCGAGATACACAGTCGTAAAACACCCGACCTGAGAGTCCGACGGGGCGACACGAGCGTCCGGCGGGGCGACACGAGCGTCTAGCGGGGCGACACGAGCGTCCGGCGGGGCGACACCGACGGGGCGACACGAGCGTCTGGCGGGGCGACACGACCGTCTAGCGGGGCGACACCGACGGGGCGACACGAGCGTCTGGCGGGGCGACACGACCGTCTAGCGGGGCGACACGAGCGTCCGGTGGGGCGACACCGACGGGACGACACGAGCGTCCGGCGGGAAGAGAGGAGGATAAAAGCTACCCAGAGGATTGTGCCTCATTCTTGCCAGGTGTTAGGGATCCTTATGATCTTTTAATTAAATCTATAACAGGTAAGTGTCACAAGAATCTTACTCACACCTGTCTTGGTTTGGTCCACACACACACACACACACACAGACAGCTAATTTGGGAACTTCACCTGGACGGGAGGTGGTATGGGGTGAGGGGGGGGGGATGGAGGGTGTATAAGGGAGATTGGGGTATAGTGGTGTGGTGAGGTGAGGGAGGAGGTGGTGGGGGTATAGTGAGGGAGGAGGTATGGGTGTGTGGTGAGGGAGGAAGTATGGGTGTGTGGTGAGGGAGGAGGTGGTGGGGGTATAGTGAACTCAATATGCCATTTTTAAGTATGTCTGTTTCCCCAATTACAGACAATTTCACTTCCTGTTGAGGCAGGTAGCGCGTCCTTCCCCTGGCTCCTTCATTTGCATTTGTCATTATTTACCTCACTCATTATAGGCACGCATTTGCATACTAATTTGCATATTCATTTACATATGTAGAGATGGGAGGAAAATTACTCAAGGTGGATGGGGGAGATGTGGATGTGGGGAGAAAGGTGGATAGATGGATGGATGGACGGACAGACAGACAGACAGAAAGACAGACAGACAGACAGACACACACACACACATACACACAGGTACTCAATCTAACTTCAATGAGAATTAACTTTACAAAACAAAATAAAATAAAAATAAAATAATATATATCTTGAGTTACCAAATAAAAATTAAAAGTTAATAAAAAAGATACAAATAAAACAGTATAACATTTGATTTCTTATTTCGTAAGTGAAGGTTTAAAGATCCCACTGCAAACACATCCCAGCAAGCACAGACACACGTAAACACATCCCAGCAAGCACACACACACGTTAACACATCCCAGCAAGCACAGACACATACAAACACAACCCAGCAAGCACACACACACGTTAACACATCCCAGCAAACACAGACACACGTAAACACATCCCAGCACGCGTAGACACAACAACATATCCCAGCAAACTCAGACACACGTAAACACATCCCAGCAAACACAGACACACGTAAACACATCCCAGCAAGCACAGACACACGAAAACACATTCCAGCAAACACACACACACATCAAGCATCCCAGCATAGACACAACAACATATCCCAGCAAACTCAGACACACGTAAACACATCCCAGCAAACACAGACACACGTAAACACATCCCAGCAAGCACAGACACACGAAAACACATTCAGCAAACACACACACACACACACACACACACACACAACAGCAACACCAAAACACCGTCACATTCATGACCATCATTTACTCTGATTACAGAAACGAAGAAAAACGTAAAAGAAATGATGTTAAAAAGAACACACACACACACACACACACACACACACACACACACACACACACACACACACACACACACACACTGTTAACACATAAACGCGATAAATTGGTCAAAGTTGCACCATGGCGTAACGGCAACTCAGACTAGCAAATCCTCACACGACACAATATGTCATGAAAAGTTTTAAAAAAGTATTAAAAAAAAGTAAGAAAAGGTTAAAAATAAAAGCATACATGACGAAATAAGAGTTGATGGTCGTTTGTATTTTGATCATATCTCTCGGTATTATTTGAGGGAATTATATATAAATTCCCGGTATTAGATAAAACACGTGACTTGGCTATCTTGCGTGAAGCGGATTATGGCGTCACCAGCCACTCGGGAAATTGAGACACGGTGAGTTTTATTTCTATTTATTTTTGTAATACAGTTTGAGTTCTTTGCCTGGAGTGTTGTATATAATGTATTACTTCACTTCAACTACGTTTCAACTACATGTTAAAATATATTCCTACGCTTCAGCAACTTACTACTAAAAAAATTAATAGTAACTTTTACACTCTTTATGAACACTTAATAGGTAGATATTATATTTATTGCTATTGATAATATACAGTAAGCTTTCACTTCACCTCTTATAAATTTATAGTTTTTATATTGACAAATTTTATAATATATAATAAAAAAAATGTATATATAACTAAATTAAAATAAATATACGGTATAGGCTAATATTTCTTATATATTGTTAAAAAAAATATTTCATTATATAATTCGTAGTATGAGTATTATTACGATATCTTATGTAATGTTATAAGTCTTCAATAAATAGGATTAAAAACATCATTATCCTCTCAATAATAATGATATGAATTTGAAGCATCATTAGGTAAAAAGTTAATATTGTGCCTATTTCTAACACATTATTATTTAGCGTCAAAATAATAGTACTCGTTTGGTAATATCAGACTTCAGGAAGTAGTATTACTGTACTATTATTTTGTGGTTGAGTGTAATTATGTTGGTGGTAACACTTTTATTAATTTATATTAGGGAGAAATGGTTACTACCGGACCCTGCCATTATTATGGAGAGATATTAACAGTATCCAGGGGTAGGGTTTGTTTATTATCATTAATAGAAGTAGTAATAGTAGTAGTGTTATTATTATTATTATAAGTAGTAGTAGTAGTAATAATAGTAGTTGTGCTATTATTATATAAACAGGAATTTTATTTTTACCTACTACTAACAAGAACACCTGGATTTGTTTAATTAATTTCAGCAACAAGAACAAAAAAAACACCTGCAGTGATATTTATTGTTTTGTAATAATAAATTTTGACCCACAATTACCTTCGTGTAAAACATAATTATATACCTGGTCTTATATTTTTTTTTTTTTTGCTTTGTGTTGTTCTTGTTCTCAAATCACAAGTACATAATTGATCATTTTATATTCATTAGGGAAATTAGAGTAAATTATTCTAATAGGGCCTTAAATACGGCCATTAAGAAATTATTATAGTGTGTGTGTATGTGTGTTGGGAGGGATGTTTGTGTGTGTTTGTCTGTGTTTGTGATGTTTGTGCATTTTTTTTCCTTATTGTTTCTACTACCAAATGTATTGAGATAATTATGTGTGATTTATTGCTCACACCACTTTTGTTTATTTAATTATGGCTCTACCTGAATCAATTGCCTCCAGGTGTGTACATCAGGGTCTCACTCAGGTGTTATTTTTTCATTGCTCAGAACGTCTCTTGCATGTTTCTCTGGACTGTTTACATTTTATAGCTCCTATTGTGTTACTATTTTATTGCTCTTTGATTGTTGGCCAGGCTTAAGCATAGAGCGGTTACAAGAGAGAGAGAGAGAGAGAGAGAGTTGTCTTATTGCTGTACCTGTTAAATGCAGTACAGATACAAAACAACACAGGTACAAACTAGTGTACTTACCTCTCCTAGCTTCCTTCTGTATTCATCCACGTCTGAAGTATACATACATACATACATACATACATACATAGTGTCGTACTCAGGGTTTTAAGGGTTTGGTTAGCGTTAGGTTAGTGTTAGGTTAGGTTAGTGTTAGGTTAGGTTAGTGTTAGGTTAGGTTAGTGTTAGGTTAAGTTAGTGTTAGGTTAGGTTAGTGTTTGGTTAGGTTAGTGTTAGGTTAGGTTAGTGTTTGGTTTTGGTTAAATTTGGTTAGGTTAGGTTAGGTTAGCGTGAAACAAGGTATGAGACGGTGATGGTGTAAAAATTATCAGACTTGTCATATAATTATCGTCACAGGAATTATAGACTGTTATCCTGTCATTATCAAATCACATGTTAATTATAACACTTGTGGCGCCTAACCTAATTAGTCTTATTAGAGATAATTAATCACACTAGATGCATTATTAAACAATCCAACAAGTGATAATAAATTTAGGAAAATAATCTTGGATATTCTTTTCAGGGAGGAAAATTATGATAGTTTAATAAATAAGAGTAATAGATAATTTGATATAATAAGGATGTGTGTGTGTGTGTGTGTGTGTGTGTGTGTGTGTGTGTATGTATGTGTGTGTGTGTGTGTGTATGTGTGTGTGTGTGGAGAGAGAGAGCGGCGGCCTCAGGTGAGTGTACAGTAATTACCTGAGAGTGTAGAAAAAAGAACCTCTGAAGGCTAATGACAAAGCAGATTCCCCCCCCACCCCTCCCTCTCACCTCCACCCCTCCCTCCTCTCACCTTCTCCTTCCCCCTCCCCCTCTCCTCCACCTCTTACCCCTCCTCCCTCTCACCCTCCCTCCGCCTCTCACATCTCCCTTCACCCTCCCCCCCTCTCCATACTCTCTCCTTTCCCTACCCCTTCTCCCCCTACCTCCCCTCCCCTCTCCCTCTCCCCTGCCTCTCCTTCTCCCTGCTCTCCTTCCCTACTCTCCCCTCTCCCTACTCTCCTTCTCCTACTCTCCCCTCTCCTACTCTTTCCCTCTATACTCTCCCTCTCCCTACTCCCCTCCCCTCTCCCTCTCCCTGCTCTCCCCTCCCTATACTCTCCCCTCCTATACTCTCCCCTCTCCTATTCTCCCTCTCCCCTACTCTCCCTCTCCCTCTCTCCCTCTCCCTATACTCTCCCTCTTCGACCTCGGTTTCCCCACCCAGGCTAAATGAAATTGGTCACTTCCTGGAGTAATAGTTTAGGTAGGCTGAGTGAACAGTGGCTCGTCTACCGTCATCTTATCTCAATCTGTCACAAATCTGTCTGTCTGTCTACCGTCTGTCTGTCTGTCTACCCCGTCCATCCTGTCTGTCTACCGTCTGTCTGTCTGTCTACCGTCCCATCTGTCTGTCTACCGTCTGTCTGTCTGTCTACCCGTCTCTCTCTACCGTCATCTGTCTGTCTACCCAATCCCGTCTCTGTCTGTCTACCGTCTGTCTGTGTACGTCCGTCTTAATACTCTACCGTCCCGTCTGTCTCTCTACCGTCCGTCTGTCTGTCTACCGTCCGTCTGTCTGTCTACCGTCTGTCTGTCTCTCTACCGTCCGTCTGTCTGTCTACCGTCTGTCTGTCTGTCTACCGTCTGTCTGTCCCTCTACCGTCTGTCTGTCTGTCTACTGTCTGTCCCTCTACCGTCTGTCTGTCTGTCTACTGTCTGTCCCTCTACCGTCTGTCTGTCTCTCTACCGTCCGTCTGTCTGTCTACCGTCCGTCTGTCTGTCTACCGTCTGTCTGTCTGTCTACCGTCTGTCTGTCTGTCTGTCTACTGTCTGTCCCTCTACCGTCTGTCTGTCTGTCAGTTAGTGTTGTGAAGAATGAGAAGAATCAATGACATCTCAAAAGCATCAGGTATCTATATAATTATGTGACAGAATCTGTATATTGAATTACCTTATATTGTAAAAAATCAATCTAATTATTTATATATACATTATGTTACTGAACCATTTATATAGTTGTTAAATTACCTTCATTTATTTGTTTTATATTAGTGAACCATTAAGATGCAGGTGAATGTTTTTAATTAGTATTTATCGCGGGGTAGAGCAGGTAGAGGTGGGGCCAGGTAGGGTAGGGCAGGTTGGGGTAGGGCCAGGTAGGGTAGGGCCAGGTAGGGTAGGGCAGGTGTTGTGGTAATTAGGGAGGCCGCGTCACCTTGCCAAACACTTGAGGGTATTTAAAGCTGTGTGTGTGTGTGTGTGTGTGTGTGTGTGTGTGTGTATGTATGTGTTAGAGAATCACCTTACATACATACACACACACACACACACACACACACACGATTATAGCCATGAATTGGTCACTGAACTTGGGTGCGTTGAACTTGAGTGTGTATTAAGCCACCTAAATTCTTTACTTCATCTCTAGAATCAACAACAGTAACAACAACAACAACAACATCAACAACAACAACAACAACAACAGGAAGACACAGGTGGTGACTCGCTGTTAAAAGTTTTTGTATAATAGTGTAATTATAAAGTGGTGATTATATCTAGCGGTGGGCGTGGGGGGCGTGGAGATAGGCGTGAGGGCGTGGAAATGGGTGTGGGGACGTGGGGAATGCGGGAGTGGGGGCGTGGAGAAGACATTGTATATAGGTTCATAATTGGGTGTTTCAGTTCAGGTCGTTTATATTCAGTCATATCACCATACTAGTTTATAATGAATGACTCAGCATATATATAGACAGTACAGGTATACAAACAATAGTAAACAGTAAATTAACCAAAAACAAACAACAAAGTCACCAGGTGCTTATTAGGGGGTCATTTACCTGAGCTCAATGCCAACTAATTATGGACTCTCATTAGCGAATTCTTTAGTGTGAAAAATTATTAATGAACCTTGGAGTATTGGGATGGTAATTACCTCTAGAGTGCACCTGAGATACACCCCACACTCACACCTACCACACAACACAACACACCTGGATCACCTGCACACCCCACACAACACACCTGGATCACCCCCCACACCCCACACAACACACCTGGATCACCCCACACACACACAACACACCTGGATCACCCCACACCCCACACAACACACCTGGATCACCCCCACACACCCCACACAACACACCTGGATCACACCCCCCCCCCACCTCAATACAACACACCAATCAATTACTCGTTCCCCGCCTGCTCGTGTGTTCACCCCCTCGTTAAGTGATCCAGAAAGGTTTTGTTTCCAGTATTGATCCACCTGACTCTATTATGTTACTGTGAGGAGAGGTGACGAAGGGTAGAACCTAACCTAACTCTCTTATGTTACTGTGAGGAGAGGTGACGAAGGGTAGAACCTAACCTAACTCTCTTATGTTACTGTGAGGAGAGGTGTTGGCTGACGAAGTATAAAATATAATCTAACCTAACCTAACTCAACTTAACCTAACTCAACCTAACCTAACTCAACCTAACCTAACTCAACCTAACCTAACTCAACCTAACCTAACTCAACCTAACCTAACTTAACCTAACTCAACCTAACCTAACTCAACCTAACATAACCTAACGATATATTCAAAGTGACAGGGTCGTTGGATAACATAATAAAAGGCATTTGTCCCTTGACGTGACACAAACAATGGCAGGCAAAACACGGGTGCAATATGTCAACTTGGCGGGTGGGGAGGGCAGGGGGAGGGGGAAGGTCATGGTAATGTTTACAAACACACGCGCGCCCCCCTGTGGCCCTCCTCACAACTAACCTACCGATGCTCTATTGTTCGTGATCGTCCCTCTGGCATCATTACCAGTTGACCAGACCCTATTTTTTGGCGGGTGGGTGGACAGTGGGGTGGGTGGGTAAGGTTTGGGGGAGGGGTGGGGGACTCATTTGACACCTCCCCCTACCCCTCCTCCTACCCCTCCCTCTCCCCCCTCTCCTCCTCAGTGTTGGTGATTCAATTATTATCGTCGTGACGTACTGTACTGTATGCTGGCTGGACCTCTATTGATTTATTGGTCCGAGTTGGCTAGCTATTTTGACTAGTGTGGGTCTCTCTCTCTCTCTCTCTCTCTCTCTCTCTCTCTCTCTCTCTCTCTCTCTCTCTCTCTCTCTCTCTCTCTCTCATAACATTTTCTCATTTATTGTTATGAGGTAAAATAATTTATAAATATTTGATAATTGGACGACTGTTGTTTTGAGGCAATTATTATTTTTTATTGAGAATTTATTACTGTTGGATTTATTTATTTATCTGCTTTTTTAAGATTAATTTATTTGATAATTTATTTATACATTATGTTTTATTCATATATTATCTTGATATTAATTTAAGGTTAATTTATTTTTTATAATTTTGTTAATATTTATTCGTATTTTTTTTTAATTATCATGAGGATTTATTCTACTGGTGTATTAAATTTTACCTATTGACTTACCTGCGTGTGGATGGACTTACCTGTGTGTGGATGGACTTACCTGTGTGTGGATGGACTTACCAGTGTGTGGATGGACTTACCTGTGTGTGGATGGACTTACCTGTGTGTGGATGGACTTACCTGTGTGTGGATGGACTTACCTGCGTGTGGATGGACTTACCTGTGTGTGGATGGACTTACCTGTGTGTGGATGGACTTACCTGTGTGTGGATGGACTTACCTGTGTGTGGATGGACTTACCTGTGTGTGGATGGACTTACCTGTGTGTGGATGGACTTACCTGTGTGTGGATGGACTTACCTGTGTGTGGATGGACTTACCTGTGTGTGGATGGACTTACCTGTGTATAGTATTGTCTTGAATTGTTTTGATTTTTCGTTGAATTTGTTTCCCCTTGAGTTGATTTCCCATTTAATTCATTGTATTTATTATATGTTATTTTTTTCTTCATTCTTATCACTTTCATCAATTTATTTATTCATCGTGTTTATTATCCATTGGTCCTTTATTGATTTATTCTCTTATTATTTTTCTTTATAACTGAAATTTACTCATTATTTTCATTATTTCATATTATTTAAATAATTATAAAACCTATAAAAAATAAAGATCAAATAATAATGTTGGTGATTAAGACAAATTTACACGTTATTTTTTTTTTCATTTATTTTACACAAACATTTACAAAATTTACAAGATATTTACTGTACATTGTTACGTGACTTGTTGAACACTGGTGGGGGTGAGGAGGGGGGAGGGGGGGTGAGAGGAAGGAGAAGAGTGAGGGGAGGAGGGGGAGAAGAGGTGTGAGATAATGAGGTGGTGGAGGAGAAGAGGGGGAGGAGGAGGAGAAGAAGAAGAGAGAGAAGACGAAGAGAGGGAGGAAAGAGGGTGATAAATAGAGAAATGAAGAAGGGGAATAGTGGATGAAAGAAGAGAGAGGAGAAAATAAAAAGAGGGAGGAAGAGGTAAAAGGAGGTGGTGATAGAAAGAAAGAAGATAGAAGGAAGTGATGAAGGAAGGAAAGAAGGAAAGAACAAGAGATAATAAAGAGAAGAGAGAGAGATAGAGAGATACACACACATAACAGTAGTGTACCCGCACCACATAAAAGAGTCTCCCAGTCACGTTTTATTACTGTCAACAAATATGTAATAAAATTGCGAGTATAAATGGCTCGTTGGCAACAGTGATTAATTAGGCTTCACTTAATACTAGTTAACAAGCACAAGCATCAAGAACAGAAAACGAGATGCTGGGGTAAAATGACGTCATGAGGGCCATTAATCAACCAATCAGGGAGGAAGAGCAAAGCCTGGTTTATGATGTCTTGACACCCCCCCCCCCCTTGGAACTAGCCAATCAACGTTAGAAAAATATCTGCTATTATTGACGTCACATTAGCGTCAATACACACACACACACGCGCACACACACACACACACACACACACACACACGTATAGTTGTGATGTGATGATTGTGTGTATGTGTATGACTTCCTGTATGTGTATGACTGTTGTATGTGTATGACTGGGTATGTGTATATGACTGTATAATAATGTATGACTATTTGTATGTGTATGACTATTTGTATGTGTATGACTGTTGTGATGTGATGATTGTGTGTATGTGTATGACTGTGTATGTGTATGACTGTTGTATGTGTATGACTGTTGTATGTGTATGACTGTTGTATGTGTATGATTAGTGCACATGTCTGAAGTGTATGGTGTATATATATCTGAAATGTATATATGACTGATGTATAGTGTATGTGTAATATAATAGACTAACTGAAGTGTATGATGTATGGTAGGTGTATAGTGTTTTAATGACATATAAGGTGTGACTTGGTGTATGTCTTATGTATGACTGGTACTGTATGTATATTGATAAACAACCATTATGTATATCAGTGAATCCAGTGTATGCATATATGGTGTATAATGTGTGTATACATGAATTGTATAAAAGTGTACATGTACGGTGTGTGAGTATACGTGTAAGGTGTGTGTGTGTGTGTGTATATCTATGGTGTTATAATGTGTGTATAGATGTATGGTGATGTATGGTGAATGTATAATATGTCCCACGGTAACATACACTAGCACGTTATAAGCTAAAGCCCTTCAATACCTAACCTAACCTATCCACACAATGTCACCATCAATAAAACACTATGTATAAAGATATTCCTTCGTTTAGATAGTGAGATAATACCCTCACTATCTTACTATCTCTCTTATCTCTCTTCTAAGTCTACAGTATAAAAGGTAAGTAGTAAGTAATATTGCAGCGAGTTAACTAATACTAAAAAAAAATTAATGATAAAAATAGTGTGAAAATTGCCGAGAGTGTTTGTTGTTGTGAGTGACGTATTGGTGACGTCACGGGTCGCTTATGATCTGATCGTATTTACTAAGTTGCAACTCATTGGAGAAAGGGTTGCCAATAATTTGTTTTTTTTTTTAGGTTTTCTTGTATATGTGGTTATTATTTTGTATAAACTTTAATTATAAGTTGATATTTGTAAAAGTAAAGTTATGTTTTATAGTGAATTAATCATATTTTTAATTCGTAAGCGTCGTTCACAAATACACGAAATTTTCCCGCGTTCGTTGATGCTATAAAAATATCCACCTAAGACTTAGCTTAGTAGAAAATATAGAGTTGTATTATTCACTCTAGGAGGAATTATTTGTTCCAGCTATGTGAATCAAAATATTGCCGCCAGCTATCTATGCCTCGTAACTCACAGCTGATCAACATAAACAAGAATCACACAACATGGCGGCAGGTTTAGGTCACTCACAAATATATCTTGAATATCCTCTTTTAGATGTAATTTGTATTAATTATATTTTCAAAGCTTTAATAGATGCTTATTAATGACGTCATAACCACAGGATCCAATGAGTGGATGTGGAAGAGTGACGTCACAATCGTATAATCTAATGAGTGGGTGTTAATTATTGACGTCACAACTGCATAATGCAATGGGTGGTTGTGGATTATTGACGTCACAACTACACAATCCAATGCGTGAATGTGGCTTGGTGACATCATAACCAAATTGACCAATAGAATGAGTGCAATAGGTGTTCCAAAGACCTACAATATATCCACCAATCAGAAATAAGTAAAGCAATATAAACACACAGCCAACCAATCACGACTGCTGTTAAGGAGGAACATTTAAATCATTAGTAGTATTAGTATTAAAGTATAAAAGCTCTGTATATTGATTGAAATTAAATATAACACCAAAAATACAAAAAAAAATATCACTATAAAACGCCATTAAAATCCGGCAATTCTTTTTGGATGACCCTGTATATGTATAAGCCGGATAAGGAAGGAAACCCTGTATATGTATAAGCCGGATAAGGAAGGAAACCCTGTATATGTATATGTATAAGCTGGATAAGGAAGGAAACCCTGTATATGTATATGTATAAGCCGGATAAGGAAGGAAACCCTGTATATGTATAAGCCGGATAAGGAAGGAAACCCTGTATATGTATATGTATAAGCTGGATAAGGAAGGAAACCCTGTATATGTATATGTATAAGCTGGATAAGGAAGGAAACCCTGTATATATATAACGTGAACAAAGACTAAAATAATACAAATATGACTTAATCCTATAAAACTCGTTAATAAAGAAATCTGTAAGAAAAACAAAACTAGTATAATTGCGAGGAACAAATGACCAAGATCACATTATAGAGATATATATATAGTAAACAAGTGAGGGGTTACCTGCGTGTCATTAGTGTTTTTACCTGTAGTTCACACCTTTGTTTATTCCACCTGATGATTAAACAACGTAATGCTATATACCTTGTGGGGGTGGCGGGTTGTTAGGGTGGGTTTGGTTAGGTTAGGTTAGAATTAGGTTTGGTTAGGTTAGGTTAGAATTAGGTTTGGTTTGGTTAGGTTAGAATTAGGTTAGGTTTGGTTAGAATTAGATTTGGTGAAGGTAGGTTAGGTTAGGTTGGGTTAGCATTTAGTTAGATTATATTTAAGTTAGGTTAGGTTAAGTTATATTGTTAGGTTACTGTTAGGTTAAGTTAAATTGGGTCATATTACGATGGTTAATCTGCAGGTGAAATAAGCTGGGGGCTAATCTTTAGGTAATCCCAAACGTCATGTCATGTCTCTTAACATGTTGTGACACCTGTTTACTATGACACAACCACCACTACTTGTTTACAGTGGTTACCATGACAACCACCGTTACTTGTTTACAGTGGTTACCATGACAACCACCACTACTTGTTTACAGTGGTTGCCATGACAACCATCGTTACTTGTTTACAGTGGTTACCATGACAACCACCGTTACTTGTTTACAGTGGTTACCATGACAACCACCGTTACTTGTTTACAGTGGTTACCATGACAACCACCGTTACTTGTTTACAGTGGTTACCATGACAACCATTCATATCACATTTTTTACAGTTCACACAACCAATGGGGTAGTTATATTTCTTGTTTACAACCATTTTCTGTATGTTAGCACAATGAATTATTTTCTGTAGTTAAGGCAAACAACCAGTACAGTAATTATCTGAAATTGCCCATCACAAACACCCATCTGGACTGATATTATTATTATTATTATTATTATTATTATTATTATTATTATCACTATTATTTGGATTTTCTTTAAGTATTCTGTTATCACACCTTATCAAGATTATCTTATTATTCTCTTTCGTTAAAACCTCGTTCGTTAATTCTCTTCTATGTTGATGCATTTAACTACCATAGCACCTCGTTAGTAGTTGTTGATGGCGTCACTATTAAATTCTGGCTCATTAAGGCCGCCTATTGGTGTTCTGAAGCTGTGACGTAGCCTGGATGGTGTAATGTGATTGGTGTATCATCCTTGTGACGTAGCCTGGATGGTGTAATGTGATTGGTGTATCATCCTTGTGACGTAACCTGGATGGTGTAATGTGATTGGTGTATCATCCTTGTGACGTAACCTGGATGGTGTAATGTGATTGGTGTATCATCCTTGTGACATAGCTATGATGGTGTGATGTTTGTGACATAGGCCAATAAGCCAGGATGGTGGGATGTGATTGGTGTTCTATTTCTGACATAACTAATGTATAATTGGTCTTCAACTGCTGTGACGTCTCCGAAATAGTTAGAACATGATTGGTGTTCCGACCTTGTGACGTAGACAAGATAGCAAGATATAATTGGTGCTCCCGCTTGTGACGTATTCAGAACGGCGTGATCTGATAGGCGTTTCGTGACTATGACGTGTACTGTTAACCCGAATTGATTGTTACTTAATAATTTCACTTGGTATCAGTTATTTCCAGCTGGTTTTGAGGTTGCAGGTGGTTTCTAATGAGCCCAGGTGGTGTCAAATCATCACAGGTGGTAACTGATCGATGCCAGATGGTGTCAGATCATCGCAGGTGGCATTCAGAGGCTTCAGGTGGTTTTTAGTGATGCCAGGTGGTGTGGGGAGACAACAGCTGGTGCAGGGAGGGTTGCTGTTCTCACTTAGCGGTGGAGGATGTGGCGAAAGGCTGTGGGGGAGAGAGACAAGAATGATGGTGATTAATGATGATGATGATGATGATGATGATGATGATGATGATGATGGTAATGATGATGATTATTATTATTATTTTGATGAAGAATAAGAAATGAAAAGAAGATGGTGGAAAGGAAAAACAAGAAGAAGAAAAGACGAAAATAACAAAAAGGAAAAAATAAGAAGAATAGGAAGAAAAAGAAGAAGAAATAAGAGAAGAAGATCACGAGGAAGGAGATGGTAAATTGAAGGAAAAATAATAATGACTTACTCTCCAAATGGTATTATCATAATGTCTTATCTCCGCTATCGATCATCCTCTCTCTCTCTCTTTCTCTCTCTCTCTCTCTCCTTCCTTCTCTTCCTCCATTTCTTCCTCTTTTTCCTTCCTTCACCTTCTTTCACTCTCTCTTCTTTCTTTCCTCCTTCCCTCTTTCTCCTTCCCTCCCTCTCCTCCACCCCCTCACCCCCTCTCCCCTCCCTCTCCCCCCCTCTCACTCTCTTTGCTTCCCTACCTCACACTCTACCTTGAAGGGTCTCTGCTTGTCCTCGAACTCCCTCAACCTGGCCTTGTACTTCTCCAACTCGTCTCTCAAGATGGTGTCCTCGATACGGGCGGTGTCCTCGTCGTACTCGAGACATCCCACTCCATCCAGTCTCTCGAGGTCGACGTAACCCTTGAACCTCACGCATACTCCGTTCATGATGAAGGGTGACTTGAGGTGTACCTGAGGATGAGATAGAGAGTTAGGTTAGGTTGGAGGAGGAGGTTGTGTGGAGGGTGGGTGGAGGAGGAGGGTGAGAAGAGGGGAGGGTGGAGGAGGAGGGTGAGAAGAGGGGAGGTGGGTGGAGGAGGAGGGTGAGAAGAGGGGAGGTGGGTGGAGGAGGAAGTTGAGAAGAGGGGAGGGTGGAGGAGGAGGTGGGGGTGACAGATTAGGGTAGGTTAGGTTAGGTTAGGTTAGGGATGTTTGTAAGTGAGTTTTAAGTGTGGGAACATATTTGAACTACTTTTTAACCTAATTCAGAAACATTTATAAGTGAAGTAACTACGTATGTGTTTATGTAAGTTGTAAGTAATGAAACGCTATTTAAGTGACCTATTTTACCAGAGTTAAATATTTATGTAAGTAAATTGTAAGTTTAAGAATGTTTTTAAATAGGTTATAAATGTTTGTAAGTGAGTTTTAAGTGTCGAAATATATTTAGTTAAGTTAAAATAACAATTGAAATCGTAGTTAAAGAATCGAACCCTTTTAAGTGTGGATTCTCACTCATTTGTTCGCAGTAGAAAGATCGAACCCTTGTACTTAAAGAATCACGTATTGTAGAGTGGCCCAATTGTCTCACAGTCACAGATGAACCATTAAACTCGTTGTGTCGATGCAGTGGATAATGAACCCCTTGATTGGTCGTGCTCAGGGTGTGTAGTTTTAGTGTGTAGTGTTGGTGTGTCGTGTTGGTGAGTCGTGTTGGTGAGTAGTGTTGGTGAGTCGTGTTGGTGAGTCGTGTTGGTGAGTCGTGTTGGTGAGTCGTGTTGGTGAGTCGTGTCGGTGAGTCGTGTCGATGGTGTATAATGACCCCTTGATTGGTCGTGCTCCAGGGTGTGTAGTGTTAGTGAGTCGTGTCGATGAGTCGTGTCGGTGAGTCGTGTCGTGTTCGTGAGTCGTGTCGAAGAGTCGTGTCGATGAGTCGTGTTGGTGAGTCGTGTCGTGTTGGTGTGTCGTGTCGGTGAGTCGTGTTGGTGAGTCGTGTCGATGAGTCGTGTCGTGTTGGTGTGTCGTAGCTTCGAGTCTTTTGGAAATGTATTCCCAGTAAGACTGTTACTGACAGTTTGAGACGTTGAGATTTAAATTCAAATTGAATGACTCCGATCACACTTTGAGCTTAACTTACTCAGAGAGGTGGGTAGCCATTTCGGAACCTCCTCCTCCACCTCCTCTTCTTCTTGTTCTTCTTCCTCCTCCATCCTCACCCTCATCTCCCTTACATCTTTACCCCCCTCCACTCCTCCTCCTCCTCCTCCCCTTCACTACTATTGTCCCCTCCTTCATCTGTTTTATCCCCTCTTTTCCCCTCGTCTCGTCCCCTCCTCTTTCTCCTCTTCACAAGATATGTCCTCTTTAATCTTCGCCAGTGATCCAGGAGTCAGGTGTTCGATGCTTCTCTCTCGTCCCTGACTTCGGCTTCGTGTGGTCAGGATGGAGGGGTGGGGTAAGGAGGGGGGTAAGGATGGAGGAGGAGGGGTTGAAGATAAGGGTGGAGGTTGAGTGGAGGGGTAAGGAGGATGAAGGGGGGTAGGGGAGTAGATGAGAGGAGGGTGTGGAGGGAAGAAAGGTGAAGGTGGAGGAAAAGGAGGTTGTGTGGAGGGGTGAGGGTGAAGAGGTGAGGGTGAAGGAGGAGTGAGGGTGAAGGAGGGAGGGATTGTAGAGGGGTGAGCGTGGAGAAGGAGAAGGGGGAGGGGTAGTCTTAAGCCAGGGTCGGGGGTAGTCAGGTACAGGGGTCGGAACACAGCCTCAACTCCAGTATTGATTTGAAAGTTGGCGCGCGCATTGGTCTACCCCCCTCCCCTCCCCTCCTCCCCCCTACCCCTCCCCCTCCCTCCCCCTCCCACCTTTTTTTACTCTAACACAGCCTTAAACAGCGACCTTTACTCTAGTCCTACTCTGTCTCTTCCTTTTACTCATTATCCTAAAATAAAATACAAAATACAACAAATATTAAAGAATAAAAGAATAATTGTTAGGTTTATCTGAAAGACAAAATGGCGGACATCTCTAAATAATTTTTTTGTCGATTGTTTTGAACTGAAATAATAAATGTACAGAATGTCTTACGATTTTATGACTAAATTTATCTCAGGTTTTTTTTTTGTGTTAATATAAAAATAGAGTTTGTTGAGGTTATATACTGTTGATAGTGTATTGTATAGTTAAGGTATATAAGAATTATTACATATTAGGTGTGTGTGTGTGTGTGTGTGTTGGTGTCCTGTAAGTATTGAGTTTAAGGGAGAGATGCATAATAATGAGATGTAGAAAGAGAGAGAGAGAGAGAGAGAGAGAGAGAGAGAGAGAGAGAGGAAGAGTAATAACAGAGGGATGAATGAGAGAGAGAGACAAACAGAGAGACAGAGAGACAGTAGTTTCCTCTCCCCTCACACTCTCCCCCCTCCCCTTGACGTCATCACT
>NW_024740094.1:1874866-1880516 GCF_018991925.1 Homarus americanus
CCCCACCCCACCCCACCCCACCCTTCTGCTGGCCTTGTTCGTCCTGGGGTTATATATTGACGTTCATCACCACGCTTCCTCGTTGCTTTGTTAGTCCTGGGTATTATATGTATTTACTGCCAGGGGGCGTTGTTCATCCTGGCGTGAGGTACTGGCCATGCTGCAGATTTATTAAGAGTGTCTTGTTCTTCCTGGGATTTTATTTATACCAGGGGGTTTTTGTTCACCCTGGGACTAGAAAAAATCCGTAATTTTTTTCTATGATTAACTAGTCACTGATAAAGACTCGAGTATTCACGTGGCGTTGTTTATACTAGGATTAAATAACCTAAAGAGATCCATTATTTTTTCCTAGGATTAATGACTGATAATACTGGAGGAGCCACGGGTCGTTGTTCGTCCTGGGGGTGGACAGTGTTTACCACCCAGAACCGGGCTACTTAAAAAAGTGGGTCATTCATTGTAAGTAATTGAGAGGTTGAGGATGGCGCTCCACTTAACCCATTATTTGACGGGTTTTTTTTTACACAAAGTCGTAAATGAAACGATGTTACACAGGTGAGTTTTACCTTAATGGCTGCTTTACCTGTTGTCTTATTATACGTCTGCTGAAAACCTGACTTAACCTAACCTGACCTGCTGAAAACCTGACTTAACCTAACCTGACCTGCTGAAAACCTGATTTAACCTAACCTGACCTGCTGAAAACCTGATTTAACCTAACCTGACCTGCTGAAAACCTGACTTAACCTAACCTGACCTGCTGAAAACCTGATTTAACCTAACCTGACCTGCTGAAAACCTGACTTAACCTAACTTGACCTGCTGAAAACCTGACTTAATTTAACCTGACCTGCTGAAAACCTGACTTAACCTAACCTGACCTGCTGAAAACCTGACTTAACCTAACCTGACCTGTTGAAAACCTGACTTAACCTAACCTGACCTGCTGAAAACCTGACTTAACTTAACCAAACCTAACTTAACTTAATCTAACTAAACCTTATCTAAGATTTAATTAATTTTGGTATGGTTAGGCTAGACTTGATCAGGTTAAGTTATGCTAGGTTAGGTTAGGTTAGACTAGATTAGGCTAGGTTAGGATATGATAGGTAAGGCTAGTCTAGACCAGGTAATAGCTTAGGTTGAGCGCGGTACTAATGGCGGCAGGTGTTGGCACGTCTAACACCAGCTTACAGATACCTGACAATGACATGTAATTAAGGTAGGCGGAGCATTTGCCTGTCTGGGGTCTACATGCTCAGGTATACCCAATTATTAAAACCTCACCTGAGAAGACAATACGCCTTTCTTATTACAACATTCTCCTCGGCAGCACAAGATGGTATACCTGTTATAACTAAATATATACGAGTTTCTTAATGAGTTTTTTGTACCTGGGAATAAACATCTTCGTACAGGTGAACATATATCTAGTTAACTTGGAATTTACCTGGTTTAAGGGTCACTCTGCTTAGGTCTGATGGCATGATAGGTCAAGACTAAGAAGGTCAACAGATGGTGTGTGTGTGTGTGTGTGTGTGATATATAAAAAGTTCCTCATTAGTCACCCCTTCTGGACCTGTTGGTGACCTCTATAATATGGACACCGGTAATACGGACACCGGTAATACGGACCACCTCTAGTACGGACACCTCTAGTACGGATCACCTCTTTAACACGGCCTTGTATTTAGGTATATATAATTTCAGAGTTACAGGTATATTTGTTAACCCTTTGAGTACGATGCCCTTCCTCTGAGTACTTTGAATCCGCCCCCTGAGTACGATATATGTACCCCTGCGTACGACGACTTAACCCCTCGAGTACATAGCTTAATCCCTTATGTATGATGTGTTGCCCCTTTGAGTCCGAGGGCTAATCTGATTGAGTACAATAACCCTGTACTCATGAGATTAAGTCATCGTACTCATGGGGGTTAATTAGTGGTAATGTTAATGAGCTTAAAACCAGGTAATTAACTCTTGGTCTCTGTTGAGTTAATGAATGGAAAGAAAAGTGAAAATAATTGGGTTAAATTAATAGAAATGAAAGAAAATATGAAAAATAAATAACAATAACTGAGCCAAAAAAATACAAAAATAACGAAAACTAAAAAAAGTAATAGCAAAAAAAAAAGGAAAAAATAACAAAAACTTAAACAATAAAAAAATAACAAAAACTTACCCCAAAAAATAAAAATATGAGCAAAAAAATAAAAAAAATAAACAAAACACCAAAATGAACATAAACTAAACACAAACAGAAAGAAACAAGAAAAAATTTAATTAAAATGAATAAAATCTGAAAAAAAATTTTACGAGACAATTGAACATGACCAGAAAATTCTCACCTGTTAAACAATGAGCGTGAGGCGAATATAACCAGGTATATTAATAATTACCATGATATAATTTGAGTATATCTGCATGAACCTGAGAAGCTGCTGGGCTGGGTATATTATTAAAGGGGAGGGGGGGGGTGAGTTGACGTTTGGCCCTCGTAAAGTTCTCAAGATAATCAGAATAAAGGGAAACGAGAGAGAGAGAGAGAGAGAGAGAGAGAGAACAGGGAGATGAGAGAGAAGGAGATGAGAGAGAGAGGTATTATGTTAAGGTTGGAGTTGGAGTTGGGTTATAGTGTGCTAGGTTAGTATTATGTAAGGTTAGATTAGCTTTCCGACTGCCATGCCTCTTAATTAAACCGTTTATTATTATTATTATTATTATTATTATTATTATTACACACACACACACACACACACTAAACATTTCACAATTACTAAAAAATAAAAAATCAATTCATGACGATAAATCCATTGCACTCTTGTCTTGTCTCAACGATATATATCTCACCATTTTCTTCTTTACGAGAGAAACACTTAACAAAAATAATGTCATGGGGAGATCTTTTTTTCCTCTATATATAAAACAGCAAAAGATCATCGTTAAGGAAATATTAACTAGACAATTTAATGACACTCTCCAGAAGCCACCAACGTTTACAGCTGTTATAAATTTAATGGCGGATGACGGCGAGAATTATAATTGAAAATGACTTGGGGTGAATTTACATGTTTACGATATACTAGGGTCAAGGTTGAGAGAGAGAGAGAGAGAGAGAGAGAGAGAGAGAGGGCAGCATATACTGCAGGGAAAATCTCTCTCTCTCTCTCTCTCTCTCATCTCTTTATTGTCTCTCCATTTACTAAAGAGACTTCAGAGATTACGAGACAATTATCACTGACGTCATCTACCTTGAAACAAATTATCACTGACGTCATCTACCTTGAAACAAATTATCACTGACGTCATCTAGTAACTTATCGCCAGAAATACCTCCTATAAATATTACCTTGACGACCTGTTGATTACGTTTCTATGTTCCTTGTACAGGTAATTTGTCGTGTATGTGTGTGTCTGTGTGTGTGTGTGTGTATGTGTGTGTCTGTGTATGTGTGTATGGGTGTGTGTTTATAGATGATTGTATTTGTATATTGGCTTTATGTATGTTTGTATGTGTGTAAGATAGCTGTGTATGTGTGTATAATAGCTCCATGTGTGTGTGTGTGGCCCCCAGGTGGACGGGAGAGTGATGGGCCATGTTATATAAGGCCGCCTCTTGTAGGTCATTTGTTATGGGAAGACGATTAACTGTACTGTGTTGGTCGATTGTGTCTACCCCTCCCCCCCTCCTCCTCCCCTCCTCTCTCTCTCTCTCTCTCTCTCTTTCTTTAACACAGACACAGAGATACATCTAGAGTGAGAAATGGGTTAAAGGGAGAGAGATAGTGAGAGAAATTGCTCACTCTTGTCACAGAAGAGAAATATAATCTTCAATAAATTACAAGAACAAAACAGGAGAGAAATGTTACGTCAGAGCAAAAGTGTTTAAGGCGAAGACAAGGGTAATAAAATGTTGGTGGTGGGGAGGGTGGGGGGTGGGAGGAGGGTGGGGGAGGGGGTGGGGGTGGGGAGGTGGAGAGGAGAAGGTAGGGGAGGGTAGAATGTGAGAGGGAGGAGGTAGGTATGGAGAGGCTGTAGTAGTAGTAGTAGTAGTAGTAGCAGCAGCGTGCCTAATTGCTTGACAACATTATTAGGCAGTACCATCCCGAACCACCATGAAGAATCTGTCCTGTGTGTGTGTGGCCCTACATACCTAACGGGGGAGAGAGAGCGAGAGAGAGAGAGAGAGGGAGAGAGAGAGAGAGATGTCATTTACGGCTCTGTGTGTGTGTGTGTGTGTGTGTGTGAGGGACGTATCAGAGTTGCGTGTGAGTGAGCAGGTAGCCGCCTGTCATGCAAATAAGGCTCCCCATTACTTATTAATGGTCCAGGTACAACACACGCCCACCCGCCCACCCGCCCGCCCGCCCTTTTGGTAGAAATCACTGGTCTCTCTCTCACACACACACACAGGTAAGTGCCATTTAGTAGTTAAGGTGTTCCTCCTAATGAGCCAATCTCAGCCCCGCTATAAAAGTGCCAACACTCTTAACTTGTGAGCCGCTGTCGCTATGGGGAGTCCTGTAGCAACTTGTCCCTTCCCTCCCTCCTTCATTCCTTCCTTCCTTCTCTTCTTCATTCCCTCCGTCACTCACTTCCTCCTTCAATCCCTCCTTCCCTCCCTTCTTCACTCACTCACTCACTCACTCCTCTACTCCCCCCTTTCTCCCCTTCCTCTCCCTCCTCTCCCCTCCCTTCTACTCCGTCACCAGGTGCCGTGTGAAGCTTAGTGCTAATCTCCAGGTGAAATAAGCTGGGGTGGCTAACATTCAGATAAGATAAGCTTGGGGAAAGTGATCTTGGGGTGAATTAAGCTGGGGTGAGTAATCTTCAGGTGATCATTGTGTGTGTGTGTCAGGTACCGTATCCTGGTTCGATACCCCCTGGCCGCGTTACTCCCCGCCGCGGAGGAAAGTAGTTCTCACAACATCCTTCTTCCGGAATTAATGACGTTAAAATGTTGCCTTCCGCGGTGTAAAGCAGAGATGTAGAATGTTGGTCTACACACAGTAAACTGAATGGCCTTCGTGGAGTAAACTATAGATACAATATTGGTTCACAGTTTACACAAAATAAACTACATAAAATGTGGTTCCCCGCTAAGTAAACTAATATTAAAATGTTGGTCTACACTACAGGGTGTTGTTGTCCTCCGCGGTAAACTAGATCCAGAATGTTGTTTTACACGACTAAATCAAACTAAAAAATACTAACCATCACCAAATATAGAAATTAATATTTATGACATAATCTTTTACTAATTTACCCCCATAATGTATTCCTCCGCGGGCCGCACAACACCCCTCGAAAAAATCTCGTGTATACCTCGACGGGTAAACTAGTATACCTGGAATTGTGTAACCGGAAGTAAACTACTCGTAAAATACTTCCTTGAACTGTTAAAACACACACACTCACACACACACACACACACACACACACACACACACACACACACACACACACACACACACACACACACACACACACACACACATGGGCTTAAATAATATCGAGGCCGGAAACAGAAATTATGACACCCATAAAATTGGTGCACACGAGGAATGTACACATGATGAGGTATGTACACACGAAGAATGTACACATTTTAAAGTATGTATACACGAGGAACATACATACATAC